>NC_088361.1:32050625-32060625 GCF_034508935.2 Berghia stephanieae
GTGAGGATCATATTTTTCAGTAGATTCCAAATTGTAATTACGAGTATAATGTCATAAAGACTACACGTCGTTTACGAGGGCCTTAGAGATATTCAAGAATACAGGTTAGAATTGCTCCCTAGGCAACATGTTCAAATAATATGGAGACATTCCGACGAGCGGGTTTCTAACAGAATGATAACAGGAGAGAGTCCTTAGGATATCTCAACTGTATCATAGCAACAGACCCTCTACAAGTCATTACTCCTCGAGATGTCATCATCACCGGAAGGGGCGTATCAACTAGGAAATGAAACCACGTGACCTTTGCTAACTAACGTTATTGTGGACTTTGTTGTTGTATTATATAACACGCAATACATGTCTAAATTAATCATGGTCTGTAGAAGGTTGTTCAAGACAGTGATTCAACTTGAACTAAAAAGCGAACACAGATAAAGGATAAAAAATGATGGATTTTCAACTCCCACGCATCAACTTTATAGCAATAATCGCCTGGGCAATGAATGAAAACTAGGACTTGGCTCGGGTTCGGTAAATGTCCAGACAATTTTTTCCCCTCTCTCTCTCTCTCTCTCTCTCTCTCTCTCTCTCTCTCTCTCTCTCTCTCTCTCTTTTCCTCATGATCTATTTTCTAGACTAATCCGGATAGAGAGAGAGAGAGAGAGAGAGAGAGAGAGAGAGAGAGAGAACGATATATTATTATTATTATTATATTATTATTATTATTATTATTATTATTATTATTATTATTATTATTATTATTATCATCATTATTATTATTATTATTATTATTATTATTATTATTATTATTATTATTATTATTATTATTATTATTATTATTATTATTATTATTATAAATTGTGTCGTCAAGGGAAACCAATCATTTAAAAAATGCCGATCGAGGAAGAGTGGGAGCGTAAAGGGAAGGGGGGGGGGGGGTGGTATTTATTATTGTTATGTTGTCACCACTATCAACAAACACAGTATCCGATAACGACGAGCATAGAATTATATGACGAGTGACCAATACAGGATTCCGAGTGATTCGTGACCTGCAATCGTGACATATGGCTGCGTGATCTTCATTCATGCGACAAAATGAACTCGGAGAGTGACCTGATGCAATCAGCCGACAGTAGTGCTACTCTGCTTAGTTTTGACAAAGCGCCTTTTTAATCTTGACCAGAACTTTTCTTTACACTTCGATAATAATTAATATCGGTTGATTTAAACAAACCCAAAAGTTGTGAGAATTCAATACAGTCTTAACGTCAAGATCGATGAGTATTAATTTGAAATGGAAAGTTGTTTTTTTCTGGCCAAACTGAATTAATGAGTTTTGCCAGTCAATAACCATGACTAGAATGTAATATAGTTAGCTGAAGTCTTGTCGATTTTGAGATTGCTAAGTCTACGTCCTATGCTGCCCAAATTAGGGGAAAACCACCGGTCTGCATTCCAGACACTCCTTGAAGAACCCGTGTCGAAAAAAGACCTGCTTACCGCTTATTAGATTGTCGCTTTATTGCAAATAATAATACAGTATTCAAATTGACCATTTTTTCATACCATTTTTGTGTTCCCCTTCCCTTTGGGTTTTTGTTTGTTTGTTTTGTTTTGTTAAAAGTAATAAAAAAGGTGATTCAACTGTTAAATGATTTATGAAACTTGTCTCATAGAATATCTGACACATTCAAATTCCATGTTAATTAGTCGAACCTCGTTTGGTTATCAGAAATAAACATTGCTGGAATGTCACGTTGTCCCAATTACAAGGTTTTGGACTTACGTATGATTATTTACAAAAGCTCGCTGATGCAACATGGCAACATGGAATGATAATGCCTTGGATGTGTTGCAGGGAGTGTGTCTAAATATCAAAATATCTTGGATCACTGGGTCGAGATATATATATATATATATATATATATATATATATATATATATATATATATATATATATATATATTTATATATATATATATATATATATATATATATATATATATAGAGAGAGAGAGAGAGAGAGAGAGAGAGAGAGAGAGAGAGAGAGAGAGAGAGAGAGAGAGAGAGAGACGCCCTAAACATAACATGGATTCGTTAATAAGATCTTAAACTCATAATATCGCAGCTTTTCATAATCTCATTATCTGAATATGAAAATAGAAAGTAACGAGATAAGTGCTAATAATTTTAACTTAAAATATCGCAACTACTATTATTTTATATCACAAATAAATGTGGAAAATCGTGCGACAAAATAAATTCGTACTAACAGAATACGGAACGATCTTGTAGGGTCGAAGCAGGTGACGAGGATGGTGGCTATTTGATGAACAGCTGCCCTTATACTGAGCCCAATTTTGCTGTCACTGCCACTGGGTAATGAAAAGGACGCTGTTCCTTCTTTCCCTCTATAATGTTTTCCAATTTTCGACCATTGAAAAAATATGTCATTAAAGACTTTGATGAGATTTCATGAAGTGTGTTCGCGTTATGGTACTTTCTAAGACTGACCTCATTGGCTCTAATTTCAGTTTCGCATTTAGTGGTGTTTGGAAAAGAGGACATGCCTTAATGAGTGAGGGCACTTAAGGGGGTGGGGGGCAAGGTGAGCTGATAATGTGGAATGGACCAATTAGAAGAGATGGGGATAATCATTGATGGGACTGGCTGGAAGGGGGGGGGGGGGGGGCTAAAATCAAATGGGTCAGGGTGAATACATCTTTCAAAAAGTTATTTTATGACAGCATTAGTTTTGAACGATATCTGTTCAGTTCAGCAATGAGGTTGTTTGTTTGTTGTTTTTTTTTTTTTGTTTTTTTTTTTTGTTTTTTTTTTTTTTATGCGTGTGTTGTGTGTTCTTCCCCGAATAAAATAACTGTATTGAACTAAAGTGTATCGTTGTTGTCATTATCATTGTTCGTGTTATTGGTTTTGTTACTCATAATTATTATCAGTCAAATCAACGTATGCCTCAATGTTACTAGTTACTGAGCCCGCCAAATCTTTCCCGCCATTTCCTGATGACATAAGTGAGTCACCCAAAGGACAATCGTCGTCCATCTGTGTATTGTTATTGCTGTCTGTGACCTGAAACGTACGAGTGACCTTTTGTATTGCGATAATCTATAGAACTGGAAAAATTAACCAGGAGAATTCCAGAGCAGATTAGTGACTAAAGCAAAATAACTGGAACAGGCGGTATTTCAGATCGAATGATATGACAAAGCGGAACTCGAATGTCAACCAATGAGCTTGTCTTATTCACCGCGCAAAGTCATGATACTAATAAAAGAACACTTGTCATCATCCTCTCTTTAACGGTAACTTCAATATTTTGTAATCGTAAGTTACATTGAGCTGGTGTTATGAGAATGGCACCACATAAGTTACATAACCAGCTCTTAATTCTCAACGTCTGGGTAATTTCTATTGTAATAGAGTATATATGCCTGAGTCGTCAGTTTGATGGGACCGCCGGGTTAAAATCAGAAACAAAACAAAATTGTGATATTGATGAAAATCTATATTTCATAGGAAACGACACCAATCACCATAACGTAGTCAAAGAACAATATGCAGACATATAACAAAAATACTATTTTAACCCCCGCCTTTTCCATATATTTATTTCAATCAACTACATAGTTGTTAAAACACTGTCCAAAAGGTATAGTGGACTTGTTTTCGTGTCCGGATGTGTGAAAATCTTGTACAAAACTCGTGGCTGCCATCATATCATGAAGTTTTGTTTTTCCGAAGGTTACAGGTTGCCCTAAGACCTACTTCGTCCAATAGTCACCCGCAATTACAAGAAGATGGGTGACGCAATATTGCCCCATGTAACCGGAGTAGGAATAATATGTCAATAATTATCGTGTAGTCACATCTAAATTTCTGTTGATTTTTTCTGATACTGTACATAGACGATTGTCTCCATCTAATGCAATGGCGCTGTTCCTTCTTCTTACAAGTTGAGCAGCAATGAGCTTGGTCGTTGAAAAGATTAGTAATAGTAATTGTAAATCACTGGGTTAAGACACTTTTCCCGAATTACTCTACTTGCTCAGGTATGGCTTCGCCTACCGCACTGCAAAGCAGATATTTTTTCATTGTGTATAGTTAAGAAAAAAATTGAATAGGTTTAAAACTGCGTTAGTAGCTCATCCTAAATACCCAGTAGATAAGAGATGGTCATGTTTCGGAATGTGGGTTGTTGTTGAAGGCGGTAAAAATATTGAGGGGAAAGGGCGGTGAGGGCGTTTTGGATGATACAATGAAAGGATAAGAAGCAATTACCTTTGTCCATAGAATGACCTTATAGTTCTGACCATGATAATTATCATGATTCATGCCAGAATGGATATTCGGAATAGCCAAATTCTGGGAGATGAGGCGTCTTGCCTAGTTTTCTATGTGACACTGACCATGATTTTTTAGATTCATATAATATTACGTCATTATGTAGGTAGAGAGAGAGAGAGAGAGAGAGAGAGAGAGAGAGAGAGAGAGAGAGAGAGAGAGTAGTGACCCATACGCTCTCTCTCTCACCTAACCCTACCTCATATAGGAAAGGTCATCCAATGGTCACACGGGGGAGTGTCTGTACACTACTGACCTATTCACACACAGACAATAATGTCGGTGGCAGTGACTGGACTTAAAGGTGATTAACCCAAATATGACAAAAGACCTTCCTTTTTTGCTCTAGAGGTTACCATGCTGGTCACGACAGATTTCATTTCGGGAGGTCAACGGACGAGTTTGACCCTGCTAGTGAGATGATTATTAGTGCCCGACCCTCCTCCCCCCCCTATCACCCCCCCCCCCCCCCCCTCCCCCCACCCCTATCACCAAGGTCTGATGTCCGACTCCCGACTGTCACAAGTGACATGCTCATGGTGACAGGCAGGAGATTTTTAGATTGCTAATAATAGATTTGGTGTAACAGCTAATGTGTTTCTTTCCATAATCCATCATGTTGAGGTTCAAATCTTGCATCACAGAAAAGCTTTGAGAAATACATAATATTATTCTAATGAGTCCATCAATTACTGCTTTTTTTCGAGACTCGCTTTACGAAAGTTAAGTCCCGCCCAAATTCAGATAACTTTGATGAGATTTACTTGTGATTGCATTAAAGCCTTGTTTGGTTTGTTTTTGTTTTTGTCAGTATGTTTTTTTTATTTGTTTTTTTCTTTTTGTTTGTTTGTTTTTGTAATTAAAAAAAAAATTGTTATTTTTTTTGTTTACTTTGTTCTGCCGCCACCCCCCCCCCTCTCTCTCTCTCTCTCTCTCTCTCTCTCTCTCTCTCTCTCTCTCAAATGTCTGATTAAGTAAATGTGTGTGTGTGTGAGAGAGAGAGAGAGAGAGAGAGAGAGAAAGAGAGAGAGAGAGAGAGAGAGAGAAAGAGAGAGAGAATGAGAGAGAGAGAGAGAAAGAAAGAGAGAGATATTTATCTATAAATATAAAGTAAATGTAAATCACTCACCGATAAAAAGGCAGTGGTGAAATAAGGCAGTTGAAGCAGGCATAGCACCAACGTGATGGTTTGACGGATGTCCATTTGCATAGCTTGTCTGTTGGTGTAATACAAGACACAATCTCTGGGATTGGGGTTCGTGTCTTTAGTTAGGTAACGAGAACTGGCACACACTTGATTCTCTCTTTGCCGAGGATTTAATTAGACGAAGGTCTATCACAGGAATGTTCACAATTTTTGACTTGGAACGACTTCGAGCTTCCAGCAAGGCCCAACAGGTCCAAGATTAAATCTAAGATGCAGCCTTAATATAATATTAATATTATATTTAGAATTCTAGGCTTTATGCGTTTGTCGTTGAAATCTTGTGAAACTTGTTCTTTCTTTCTCTTCTTGAAACGATATGTGGTTACTGCAGAAAAAATAATGGGGGGGGGGGGGGGGGGGGGGGGGGAACTGATATATAAACCAATTTTCGACAATCAAGATTTTAGAACAAACCAATCATTGAATGAACAAATAAATTAATTGAGTAATATTTGTGAAGAAAACGTATTTAAACGCTGAACAGATTAAAATGATGAAATTTATTAGTTTGTTTTTTTTTAGAAACTTAAAAAAAAGATGGAAGTCATTCATATTAACTCAAATATTACATAACATGGTAAGCAAGGTGTTTAATCCTAAGTATCGGTTCCCCTCGACATGATATATATCTTTTTGATACGATTGGTCAAAAAATATATATAAAAGTTTGATAACTGCATTTTATGTCGATTAAAGTTATGTTTTCTGGCGCTGATATGACCTTAATGTGTTGCAAGCGCCGTAAAACCCATAAAAACAAACAAAAACAAAAGTTATATTGGTTTGATAGTTTCTCTACCAATAACAAGAAAATTATGACCACAACGATTAATTGGGTATTAGACTCAACAATATTTTATCAAGTTTATAGATCAATAATGATCTATTTTTCATCGGAAAGCAAAGACAGTGATCAAGAATCTAGGGAGAGAAATAGAACTTTCTTTAATTTTTTTAATTTTTTTTTTTTTGTCAGGATTTTTAAAAATCCAGAAATTAGTCGTGAAATTATTGCTTCCTCTAACAGGAAACCCCCAATTTCTTCTCTACTGACTTGGATATTCATTCGACGTGGTCGGCACAACGGTACATTGTGCATTTCATTGAATTTTGTGAAACTTTGAATACAGCTACTCTTAAAACGTTTATATTCATCCATAGAAATATTGCTAGCACATCTACAATCAGTAAAAATGCATAGCTCCATTAATCATTTGTGTTTTTCTCTATTTAATTCGTTTAAAGAATGCGATTTTTAAGGGGAGGGGCGACACCTGAAATATCGATTTTTGGGTCAAAATATAAAATTTCAGTTTTTTATTTATTATCAAAGAACAATCATTTTTCACATATTTTCAGCACTGAGATGGTGATTTGGATAATATAAAGTTTGAAAATCGTCTTTCATAAACTTGGAAGTCGACATGAAAATGCCAAACTTTTCAATTTTTTTGTGAGAATTCAACTGAAAATAATAGTACTGAAAAGCATTATAATACATATCGATGTTGTAAATTTTGATATCGATAGTTTAGTCAACTCTTTGCCCGTCTAGTTGACACGGTTTCAGTCTCATAAATATCAGAATATGGGCAGGGGAGGAGTTTAGAAACTGTTAGTCGCGAACAAAAGTTGTGTGTCAAACAGCTGATAAGAGGTCAAGTTGTCAGGTAAATACAACGTGATCACGAATGGTGCGATCTGATTGGCTGACCTTGTTCTCGACCTCTGACTCCGCGCCAGGGATTGGATGTTGAGTCAGGGTGAAAGTTCGCCTCTCTTACTATTATATTTTACTACGATTTGTTTACCTTTCGATTGATCAGTTGTTTTATCAAATTTTGACACGTATTCACGTTAATTATCTCTAAATATTTCCAATTTTTACTGGATTATTATAAATATACCTAAAGTGACCAAAAAATCCAAACGTTGGCAACAGTTATTTGCTACAAAAGCCAAGAAAGCAAGAAAGTTATGATGGCTCGTGGTTGACCCGTGACCACAAATCTTTGATTGGAATTTGGTGTGTGATAGTAGTATTATGATAAAGCGATTCCAAGCAATGCCACAGCGGAAAGAAATGAAATGGGCTATTCTTGCTGGTCTTTACCACGGTTATTACACCAATGACTTCCCTCAACATAGGTATTGTCCTCCTGAACCGGACTCCAGATGCTTTTATAAAAGAATATATTGCTGCCCATGTGTATCCTGTTGACACAAGCAGCGTGTAAATACACCTTTGAATTTTGATTTGATTCATGAGCACTTGAAGCCTGTATATGCTTTGTTTAAGTGTTGTGAGATGAAGACAACACAAAATCCAAACGAAAGGTTTCATAATTCTGTTTGGTCAAGATGCCATAAAACATACTTCCATTCCCTAAAAAAAGTTGAGTTTGGTGCAGAGAATAATTTTGGTCCAACAGAAATAACATCCCTGAAAGTGTCTTTGGGCATCGGTGGACTGGGAGAACACTCCCAGATGTTGAGTCAGCAAGCAGAGTCAAAAAGACTTGACCAGAGCATAAGGGTTGCTCAACACGAAGAGAAAAAAAAGACGCAAAATGAAAGCTCAGACCAGTGAAAAAGTCCGAGGGAGGCAGAAAAAGAACACGGGGGACCCTCATACGGTGCTGATATGTTTTGAGCTGGTTGTACCGTTTTGTCTTATTATTTTCATTCATTGTTATCTTTGATCTCGTTTTTCTCAAAATGACATTTTTTAACACTATTTTTTTTATCTTATTTTGTCATTTATCAATCAATATGTTTAAAACTTTGCATATCTAGAGCTATAGTGATTATCTAAAATCATACAGAAGGAATTTTAAATATCTTTATTATTTTTTGAAAAATTGACATTTTTATGTCAAAAAACATGATTTTTATCATACCGAAAAAAAAATATTTTTTTTAAAATTTGTAAATAAAAATCTATTAAAAATATTTTAAAAATGCTCTGTATTTTTTAAAATAATATACAAATATACAACCAAGCAAAATTTCAATAAAATTCCATGGAAACTTATTGAGAAAGTAACTTTTTAAAATAGCACCCAGAGAAGAGTAAAATCCAAGATGGCGGCCGTCACCATGGCAACCGGACACGCCCACCCAAATAAATCACATGGTTCTAATCCATTGGTCATAGGCAATGTCCCATATAAAAAGATATTGGATATAATCATTTTTCTTGAAAATAGTTTCAGGTGTCGCCCCTCCCCTTAAATCACACCTTTAAAAAAGATCATAAGCCAAACCTGTTTTGACAGTCATGGATTTAAACCTTAGATTAAATAGTAAAAAACTGAAACGTTTGGGAGCAAGCACAGACGTGCAAAATAAAAGATTCGCCATCTAATTAAATAGAGAAAATCGTTTTCGGGAATTTTTTGGAAAATAAATCAAAACACCGAAACAACTTTAAGCCTCAAGCAGAATGGTAGCGCAAAGTCAGCAATTGAGTTTAAACTTTTTGTTCAAATGTGAAAATGTTTTAAAACCTGTTGAAATAGGGGCTAGATTTTGGGTTATCTGGGTGATGTTGGGGTGCTTTATCCACTCGATCATCTGATAAAGTGCCAGACAACGCAGGGCATTTTTTTTTTTTTTTTTTGTCAAACGTTTTGCTGTCGTTTATATTCTAAAACTAGAACAATCAGTGATTTAACTAATATTTAAAAATTGTTTCTTTCTTTTTTATCGGTCTATAATATTTGATTTGTGTTTCGCCCTTCACAAAGTATACTGTATTCAAACCACGTGGCTTTATCTTGATGAAATTCTTCTTCTACCTTCTCACTCGTTTAGAAAAATTCAAAGTATACGAAATAAGTAACATTATAAAATTGTTAACAAAGAATAAATTCAAAAATAAATAGACAAGTTTTTGCAATCAGAGAAATAATATGAAATTTATAAAGAAAATATAAATGAATTATCTAAATAGATAAATTAATCAATAAGAACACGAATAAATGACTGGAAAAATGAATTATAAGGTAATTTCTTTATGGAGCAAAAAAATAAATAGATAAATAAATAAAATATAATTTAAGAAATACAATTTAAAAAATGTATAATACACAAGCCATATAGTTAAAGAATCAATAAGAAATAGTTAAAAATTAAGATATTAAATAAAGAATATATTTAAAAAAATAAAAAAATTAAAAGATTGGTAAATGATGCAATTTTAACGTTACCTTTCGTCAGTTTTGGGGTTAATTTGATGCGTTTAGCGTGACTTTTAGAATCCGGTAATATGGAATTATAGAATTGAACACAAGATTTAAACTTGTTACTGTTTGATAAATAAGTGTCCAATACTTTTTAGAAAAGGGTTGCAGATTTGGAACGTTCTAAACTTTCGGGATCTTTTTTCTGAACCCAATGGATGTCGAGGGAATATTTATACTG
>NC_088361.1:32065625-32068125 GCF_034508935.2 Berghia stephanieae
TGTGAAACGGACAATAGCAATTGCTTGCACCCTTTGGATAGACGCTACTAATCAGCGTAGCATGGATGCTATTATTAAAACTAATAAAACTGGCTGATCGAATGACCTGATGAGAGAGAGAGAGAGAGAGAGAGAGAGAGAGAGAGAGAGAGAGAGAGAGAGAGAGAGTGAGAGAGAGAGAGAGGGGAAGAGAGAGAGAGAACTTAATAACTATTAAAAACTCCCCGACCATCTGCGTGGTTTGACGGAGACTACTGCATGTTTATACAACAATCTTGATTTGTTTTGACAACTCATTCCCTATTTCAGACTTCATCTACTCTCTCTCTCTCTCTCTCTCTCTCTCTCTCTCTCTCTCTCTCTCTCTCTCTCTCTCTCTCTCTCTCTCTCTCTCTCACACACACACTCTCTCTCTCACTCTCTCTCTCTCTCTCTCTCTCTCTCTCTCTCTCTCTCTCTCTCTCTCTCTCTCTCTCTCTCTCTCTCTCTCCCTGTCCTCAGTCCATTTGCCAATTTACATATTTCTAAGAAGAAAAGAAAAAATAATGCTGAGGTTCTGATTAAATAGTATTCTTAATTTTATTCTTGAAAAATAATTGATAGCATTGCTTTCCTTTCACACATTACCAATAATATTATATAATACATTGCATTTAATAGTAATATCAATAATAATAATAATAATAATAATAATAATAATAATAATAATAATAATAATAATAATAATAATAATAATAATAATAATAATAATAATAATAATAATAACAATAATAATAATAATAATAATAATAATAATAATAATAATAATAATAATAATAATAATAATAATAATAATAATAATAATAATAAAACAATCAAAAGAAACGAAGAAAAAAAAACACTAAAACAAATGACAAATGGTTGGAATAATTTTTTTAAAAGTATTATATCGCACTAGTTCCCCCCCCCCCCCCCCCCCCCCCATGGGAAATCAAAACCAAAAACAAGTTGATTTTAATGTTAATTACTAAATTAGGAATGAATTAGTTTATTGTCGATCAAGGCCGTTTTAAACATATTATAGCGAATATTGAAACATGTAATGAGCCAGTGACAATGACCCAAATAAGATTGTTTCTGGTTTTAGTCCCATGGCAAATTTGAGTCCTTGTAAAAGACTCTTTATGCAAATTATCTTACCATACTCAGATATAAAAAGAGAACCTGACCTGGAAACATTGTTGCATCTTTCGAAGAAAAAAATAAAAAAAATAAAAAGCGTAATAAAGGCGTCATGTCTCGTAGTACATTATGTCTGGTACTGATTGAGTTGATGTTGCCCTATATATTTAAAGCTATTATATTATATATTATTATTATGCCTTTTGCGCCACGACATCATAAGATATCGTCGCCTGGGCATTCCAGGAAGTAATATAGATAACTCATCAAACAAGATGTCTGATGTCAACAAGAACACCCATGTTGTCCAAGTGACCAAATTGGGGGTAAATAATCTTGCTCAAGGTCCAAAACGAAAGTGCCTGAAGCGGGGCTCGAATCCGGATCATCCGGGTCATAGTGCAATACCTTAACCACTCGGCCACTTCACTATAGGTTTGTATAAATCATGTGTTTTGTTAATAGAGTCAAATAAATTTGAAGAAGGAGGGGCCCATGACGAAGCAGGTCATAAATTCACTTCGCGCTGATCAGAGTTGATAAAGGTCACTTTTGTTGTGTATGGGAATCAATTTAATCTGAACCGAATCACCTGGTAAAGAGGCTCTATAAGGAGACCATATTGTGATAATCAATCATTTTTGTTTGGACCGACTTTACACCGACTTATTCATTTCCAGGAATGATAACCCAAATTGTCATGGGCTCGTTGTTGTGGTGAAAATACTCGCAAACCAAACGCAAAATAATTTCCATTCCAACAATGCTAAATCAAACAAGCCCATAATTAATTGCGTTCGGTTAACAGACCTTCAAATAAATGCACGTCGATTTGAACTGATGGTCGGCTTAAACAGCTTGTATTGTATTCTAATTTCACTTATCTGTTGTTGTTTTTTTTTCGTTTGTTGTTTATTTGTTTGCAGAATGTTTTTAAGAATTACGCAGCAGAACAGGATGTAAATAATATGTTCTTTGGGAGATTGTGAAATTAATGAGGAAAGAAAATGTAGTTCAGGGGCTAGACAAGCAGTTCCCAGGGAAGGGCAGCCTTGTTGATGGAATCAGTGTAATCATGACATCATATTATGTCAAGGTGGCCACATCAGCCATCATGGAACAGAAAGGAAAAGGATTCAATCTTACACAGTTCTCCGGGAAATCATGGAGAAACTATTTAACCCCCCAGTTAAATCTGGCATTATGGTTATACCCCAAAGGTCGAAAAGTTCAGGTTCCGTGTTATTATTTTACTAAAAAGATAGGAGGGATCGCCTTTTAGTCCTAAACTTAAACTTTGGGACCTCTTTAAAAAGGACAACTTGTTGTGAAAGTTTTA
>NC_088361.1:32073125-32088125 GCF_034508935.2 Berghia stephanieae
TGACGGTACGTTATTTCCGACTGGTGGATGTTGTGAGCATTTTACCTAAACTCATAGCATCAATAACCGTCCAAGATATTCGCATCATATGTAGCAATAGCTATAAGAGAGAGAGAGAGAGAGAGAGAGAGAGAGAGAGAGAGAGAGAGAGAGAGAGAGAGAGAGAGAGAGAAAGAAAGAGAAAGAGAGAAAAATTTACTTGCGCTATATATACCGCTATATTCAATAAAGGTGCTCAAATCACTTTATAAGGGTCTTTGGCCAACATAAAAACATGTAAGACGAGACATGACTGCTAAGCGATATTGCAATTGTTTCCCGACAGAGACAACGCTGTAAACAGCGAAGTACTCATTTTAACAGTGAACAAGGTGAGAGAATGCGAGTAAAGAGCCTTTTCCAAGGACTCAATTATGCGCCACTCAGAGCGGGACTCGAATCCAGTACCGTCCGATCCAAATGCGAGTGTCATTTCACAAGACCACATGCATAGACGCACAAAAAAGTGATGAGAGAATAGATTCATATGTATTGAAGGAGGAGAGAGCGGATGGAGTGAGTAAAGTTCTTGGATATTTATAGAAGGAACCAAATTGACGTCACTCATCTCATTGTTATTGTTTTTAGACACCCATTTTTATGATTAGTTCTCATTAAAATATATCAGACTATAACGTTCAAGGTTCCATGTAGATCTTTGGGCTGGAGTGATATTTCTGGCTGGCGGACTTTGTGAGTATTTTAATTTAACACAGAGCATCAATAGAAGGAATGAATTTGACTTTAGTCAACCTGTTGTTATTGCTTTTAGACAGCATTTTATAATTAACTTATCACTAAGTTATATCAATCAGACAATGAACGTTCGCGTTTGCAGTTTTGTGTATTAATATGTTATACCCCGATGGAGATGTCGTGAGTATTTTTCCAATACGCATAACATCAATACATTTGCAATCCGATTTAAGTTTAAAAGCAACGTAGACCACGGAAATTTTTCCATTTTGTGGACAATAAAGATTTTTTATTTATCGTCATTATTATTTATTATTATTATTATTATTATTATTATTATTATTATTATTATTATTATTATTATTATTATTATTATTATTATTATTATTATTATTATTATTATTATTATTATTATTATTATTATTATTATTATTATTATTATTATTATTATTATTATAAAACAAATCGACAGTGTTCCCGTGGCAGGTTAAACGGGTACTCCTCGGGACTACTCGCATTCGCACCCCCCCCCCCCCCCACCACCACCACCACCACCACCACCACACACACGCACACAGCTCTTTTTTTTTTTTTTTTTTTTTTTTTGGGGGGGGGGGGGGGGGGGCGTTGTTTGTAGATTATAATTCAAGGTTACAATGCCCAGCCCTGTCATCCCGTAGTCAAGGCTTTTTGGCATCTGCCAATCCCAAATGTATGTGTCAAGGTCGACCGTCATGTCGCGTCAACGGGTGAGGAAAAAAAAAAAAATAAAGAACTGGCATATTATTATATCATCACATTGAAAATTATGAAAACTATTTTTTATTTTGTATGAAATCCTTTATAAATTTTACGATGATCAAGAACGAAACTTTTGCCATCTACCTCTTCCTGGCGCAACATTTTTAAAAATATTATTTTTAAAAAATAATAACACAGCATTTATTTGGCGCAATATCCAAAGCGCTTTACAAGGGGTCCCAAGGCAACAGCAATATTAAACTTGAAAGACGAGACATGACGCCTGTCAGGCGATGTGACATTTTTTCCCAACAAAGACAACGAACGGCCATGTTTTACACCTGAGTACGGTGAGAGAATGGGAGTAAAGAGCCTTTTCCAAGGACTCAACTCTGCGCCACTCAGAGCGGGTCTCGAAACCCGAATCTTCCGATCCGAAAGCGAGAGTCATACCACTTGGTGCATCACAAAATAGGGAGGGGCACTGTTCTGTCGGCCACATAGCCTCAATATTAATTAAAATTTATTTCTAATTTCATCAATTTTTGGAGTAAAAACATAGTTCTTGGTATCAAACCTATTGTAAATTCGACGCTGATCACGAATCTGACGTCAAAACAGCGAAAATCCGAAATAAATTGTCCAATTTTTTATACTGCCACGCCCCCGATCGCCGATCGCCTCGCAAAATATTTAGCAAGGCGGGCTTTGCGAGCGATGGACCGTACCTAGGTTTATCGGCCAGGTATTTGGCCACACACATTGCGTTTTCACCCCGGTTTGCCTGATCGGGGTACGAACCAGGATCAAAACCGCGCGTGTATGGAGCCTTTAATGGTAATTGATTCGTCTCCTACTGTTTCAAACGCGCATTTTCATTTTTCTTTTTTACATAATTAAGTGTTGTTGTTGACTTTGGACCCTTATAAAGCGTATTGATCACATTTGTGACCCACCGCCTGAAAGCTATTAAGTATTGTTTAATTGGAAAGAAACGAATGGACCTAACGCTGCCCTATCGTTTTACTTAGTTATATTATCTATTCGTTATCCATTTGATACATAATATTTACATTTAAGCACTGATCTATTTATTTATCTAATTATTTGTCTACCTATTTATTTATCTATTAAACTGAGCGGATTTAGATGATGGAAATGGAAGTTAGACCCAAAAAAAAAAAAAAAAAAAAAAAAAAAAAAAAAAAAAAGAAAAAAAAAAAAAAGAAAGAAAGAAAAGGGAATTGAATTATGAGTTAATGTTGTATGGAAAACAATGACTATAGTTTCAAACAGTGAGAAAAACTAGAATTATATATTTCTGATCATTTCAACTTAAAATTCAGTTTTCAACACCAGCCTCACCCCGACATAATACCAGATTGAGCGATGGATTGCATTAAGTGAATAATATTATAATATATTGCGCTATATAAAAGCTCACGTTTCTTTGTTATTACATACATTAAATCGGTCAATGTAAAGAGCACATCAACCGACACGCCTTATCGTTGTAACATGATTATTGCAGCCATTTTGTCCAGAAAGAGAAAACCAGCAAAACTCTATTTTCCCATTTTGGTCAGAAATACGTTACTCCATATATTGATATTATATATCAAAATGTCCCCGAACGAACTAATTAAAACGGCTAAAACCTAAAGTATATTTAAAGACTCTTTGCGGACCGATTTGTGTAGTAATAATATTAAAATATCAGTTTTCTGGTTTTCTGGACAATCTTTTTTAAAAATGGGTTTCCCTGTGAATGACAGAGATATCTCGAGGTTACGAGGGATGTAAGAGCCTACTTGAAAGGATACAGAAATAGACAATGGAGTTCATCATAGCAAACTAAAGGGCATTGGTCTTCATTTACAAACGTAGCTGGTCATGGTTACTGATGCTTAGAGCATATTTTCACTTGAGGTCAACTCTTCAAGCCCGAAGTCAATTCAATTATAGAAGGAACGAAATTGACGTCCCTCACCACTTTGTTATTGTTTTTAGACAGCCATTTTTAATTATCAGTTCTCACTCAATTATATCAATCAGACTATGAACGTTTAAGGTTACACATAGTTTTATGTGTTTGCACGTTATTCGGCTGGCGAATGTTATGAATATTTATCATATACGTATAGCATCAATATTGAAATTATTCCATTGTAAGACAATTGGCGTTTGTTTCATTCCGAATGGATTTACTGAAAATGAAAATATATTTTAAAAAATACTGAGTAAAACATATTTTTTTTATATCATGGCGAAATAGTCTGGTGCAGACTAAACCTGCCGTACTATGAAATAACTCATACAAAATAATGGCCAGAAAACTCGCCCTTCAAGAGTCTCCGGGGGAGGGGCCTTCATTTACAGGATTATAGAAAAATCTCTATACAATCACTGTGGCTGCCATCATTCTTGTGATTTCTACCATGATTTTGAAAATTCCCCACCACAATCTCACTACCATTACTGTCACGACCAAAATCCATCACTACAATCAAGGCTATATCACTTCAAACACTAACCATAATACTATCATCACCACCACCAATACCCACCACTACCACCAAGATAACAGGGTTCAACATTCGTGACGTCACTTCCCTCGTAATGACGCACAGTAACTAGTTCTAAACTATCGGAAGAATGGCTTACGCCATTATCTCCATCACCGCCCTTATGAAATACTTCTCTGACAAGCATAAAAGTGAATCCAGAGAAGAAAAACCTTATAAATCTGATCATCTTTTGACTTTTATATACATTCTGATCATATGGCATGTGAAAAAGTTCTAGCGAGCATGAAGAATAAAGAGTACCGATTTTATTTGTTTAGTACCAAGCTTCTGGTTCCTGGATGGACGTGACATCAGACTATTGAATCCTATTATCACTACAACCTTACTACTCGCGACTACCATCACCACTACCAAGAGCACCATCACTACAATCTCACTTCTTACAAGACTACCATCAACAACACTATTAAGACCACCATCACGACAACCTCACAACGTATAAGACTACAAACACCACCACCAAGACTACCATCTCTACAAACTCACCAACCAGAGGACCATCACCACTATCTCAAAACCACTACAAACGTCACCAATGCTACCAAAATTGCCATCACCACCACAGCTACTCCCATGACCACGATTGTCATCATTATCAAACCCGCCATCATTTAATGCACTTTTAGATAAGTTGACCATTTATCAATGGTAGATAGCCACAACTTCACATTGATTTGGTCCATACAGATTCTGACCTTGGTTTTGCTATCCTCGTGTATGGAGTTTAACCAGTTAACTGCCCTACTCTGAAAAAAACACGTATTTAAAAAGTTGGCCAGAAACTCGTCTTTCAAACATCGATCGATTTATGACCCTCCTCTTGTTAAAAACTCTTAAACCGGAGACTTTAAGGAAGACCCCGCCCAGTTCCATTTTTGAGAGTCTTTTGTGTTTTGTTTTTTTTTTTTTTTTTTTTTTTTTGCCAATGTGAGGGCAATTTAAACCAATAATTATTTGAGGACAACTTTTCTAGCCAAATTATTAAAAACGTATTTTTCCAGAGTACGGCGGTTAACTGTTAATAAACAATGATGAAACAAAATTTGCAAATGTCAGTTTAATCAACAAAGACCGATGATGAAATCTTTCGGAGTTTCCCGTTCTTGACAGTTCGGACAAGCGATGAATTTAACATGGGATTTTATGAGTTAGATAGTCTAGTTATGTTTGGTGCGGTGGTGGTAAAACAACAACAAAGAGTTATTACAAGCACACAATAAATCATGTAAGTGGAATCGGAGAGAGAGAGAGAGAGAGAGAGAGAGAGAGAGAGAGAGAGACCCTAGTAAGCGTTTCTTCTTTTTATTATTATTATTATTATTATTATTATTATTATTATTATTATTATTATTATTATTATTATTATTATTATTATTACTATTATTATTATTATTATTTTTATTATTATTATTATTATTATTATTATTATTATGATCATTATTATGATTATTGTTATTATTAATATTTTAATTATTATCACCGTAATCATCATCATCATCATCATCATCATCATCATCATCATCATCATCATCATCATCATCAATATCCTTATCATTCTCGTCATAATGATTAACACCATTGTTATTATTGATGCTTATGTTTCTCCATCTTGATATTTGTTATTATTATTATTGTCATTGTTGGTGTTGTTGCTTTTCGTCGTTGCTGTTATTTTCATATACTATTTATTACTTTTTGTTTTATTTATCTATCTTGTCTGTTTCTTTCTTTATTTGTTAATGATCTATCTATTTTATTTACTTCTTTTGTTATTACATTTTACCAATATTAACTCATTTATCTATTTTTCATTAGTTGTCTTGGTAGTTATTTTGCTTATTTAATCATTTCTATATATCTAGACGTCTATTATTCACTTCTCTAAATTTATTTACAAAATAATTAATTTATTTATCCTTGATAACTCAAAGATTCGTGACCCGTGCCCACACAACCCGCCACAGGTCTCGACTGACTCGCACGTCTCAGTGATCGATTTCTCACGTACCATAAGTCACCAGCACAAAGTAATTGGCACTCCGATAAATTATTGGTTAGATTAACGAAAGTGTGACTGGCCCTACGTCATGTGATTGGTCGTCCATATGTAGCTCGTTTCGTACGTCTCATTGTCTCCGAGTCACGTGGATATTGGTTGTTATAAAATGAAATTGTAATAAATAAATATTGACCAAGATAAGTTATATTTCAATATTAGAATAGATTCAACTCTTTATATAATATAATTACCCGGTAATCGTGTTTCTTCTCCACTTTAGTTTATATTATGTTGTGCTTTGCTCATTCAGAGATAAATTAATGAATCGAATCATTGACTAAAAGTAAAAGGTAACACACAGTAAGTGGCATTTCGAAATAATTTTATTTATTTATCCCGGTCGACTTCATCAAATGTTTATATTAGTTCTCAAACGATCTTCGAATCACAACACGTTTGATTCATTTGGTCGGCCGAATAAGACATTTAAATCTACTCAAGAAATTATATATATATATATATATATATATATATATATATATATATATATATATATATATATATAAAATGTCTACTGCACAATTCCTGTTTAATAGTTTTTATAAGGAAATAAGAAACTTGAGAGGAAACCCCTCTAAAACGTGCAATGGATCTAATACGCCCAATTGTACGCTGAGTGAAATCCCTGCGACATTTGTACGCTTAGCTTTTTTGACTTTGGAAGGGGATGAAATAACAAGCTTGAGGCCGACTTGGAGCAACAAGGCTTCTCTGAGTGAAGACATCTTTTCCTTTGAAATGGAAGAGAAGCTACCCGGATTCTATACTATTAAGAGAAGAAATTGGATGGCTGTCTGCCATGCTCAGGCCCATTTAGTTGCCACAAATATGCTCCAATGGAATGTGGCTACATCGCTCACCGATAGACGCGGAGTATAATTTTAAGATTCAAAACATCCGGAGTTTTCAAAAACAGGTCATGAGTGCCAAGATAAATTTGCAGATTCTGATTTTACCAGCAGAGTAAATGTGTGATGGAACTGTGGAAGTAACTAGGACTCATCTTGAGGAAAAAACTTAACAATGATTGTTTTGACATCATTGGCATGGGCTACACAGGGAAACATTTTTTTTAAAGAGGCAGACCAAATCCACTTGAGACGCGAGAAAATTATAAATGGTGTTTGATGGTTGCATATGGGGTTGAACCACATTCATGAAGAGTGACGAATGGAGACTGCAAATAAAGACCTTTTTGCTATCTGGCACGACAGGTGACAGTTAACAGGTTACAATCAGACTAGAAGGTGCTACATCAACCACGCATGTGAATTTATTGGGTTCAGTAAAAAATAAAAACATTAAGATATGACCCAATGTTAGAATGAATTTAAATCCTGCCTATTCACATTTAAACAGGACAGGAAATATGCGAGGCAACAACAAATATTGGGCATGTTGTGGAAATTGACATCAGAAATTCTAACTACTAACATGCAAAACCAAAACATCGTTTTTATTTTTTAAACAATTGAAAAGCATTTTAAAATTACTTTTTACTATGCTTATACAATGTTCATCAAAAAGACCCCTTCTTATAAAACGAAAACTCCTTAGCAACAAAAGTTTCTTTCAAATTAGTATCCACATGTTATAAGCTAAAAGAATACCTGAAATTATAGTATCGAGGATGAAAAACAACTATCCCCAGCATTGGTAATTCCTGTTTTGAATCAGGATAGATCCGTCAAAAAATAGTAAAAGAAATCTTTTCTATAACTTTAACGGCTTTTTCCCACAGTTTTCAATATACAATCTTGAAACTTGGAGAAAATCTGGACAAGACAAATATCTAAAAAAAATACCCAAATCTTTTTGATATTTTAATAAGTTTTTAAAAGATTTCGTCTGAAAATTCTCAAATTTCAAGATTTAAAAACTTTCCGTCAATAAATCAGCAATTAAATCAAAACATAACGCCCTATCTCTAAAACTAAAAGCTCGGGTAAAACTTTTGATAATAGGACAAACAGTATACATGCCAAATTCTATTTCAATTGAAGCCTTAGTTTTTGAGCCTTTATTGACTTTTAAAAAATTCAAGATGACTCCAATACAGTTTTGGTTTCCATGGTAACGGATGATTTTTTTCAATTTATATTTTCTATTTTTAAAGTCCTTATGCCAATTGCAATCATATGCAATAAGTTCATCAATATAAATGTAAAAGAGTGCATTTTAGTCACCCCTTCAAAACCCCTTTTAGATTTCTTAGGACTTATAGCTGATGATTTTTTAAAAAAATTATCTCTTTGCCAAAAACCTACTTAAACCTATTCATCTCGATAACAAATTCATAAAATCTAAACTCAGTGCACTGAAAGCCAGAGGGGTCAAGAAGTCATATTCGGATTAACCAAGTGATACTAAATTAACACACTTTCCACAATATATCAACTCTCTTTATTATAAATGACCCATCTCCATGGAAACAACGCCCACACATCTTTTCCTGCCACTGTTAATTTTTACTAGTTAACTGCCGTACTCTGGAAAAAAAACATGTATTTAAAAATCTGGCCAGAAAACTTATCCTTCAAAGATCGATTTATATGACCCTCGTCTTGGCAAAATCTCTCAAACCTGGGACTTCGCGAAGTTTTTATATTTTCACGCTAAACAATGAAAGAAATTTTAGTCGCCCATTTCAAAATTGTCCAATTTTTATCAGCCCGAATCCCAGTTAATGCTTATATCTTAGATTGAATCTATAGCATAAGTTATATGATTTTTCATACTTTATAACATGTAATTTTCATGCTTTCTACACTAATTTGCGCGATTCAAGGATTTTTGGGACCCAATTCCCCATCCTAGTAAAAAAATGAAGACAGAACATAATTTTATGTTGGCATCATGTTTAGAATTGATTACCGCTTTGTGGACAATAAAATCTTCCGCAAAATTGTTCAATTCAACCCTCATCACAATGCTTAAAAAATAAAATGTAAAACTTACATCAACAACAATAAAAAAGAGAATAAATAGAAGCTAAAAAATCATTACAGAACAGGGAGTCGAACCCGCGATTCTCAGGTGGCGAGTGAGTGTGTATGCCGTTGAGCCAGGGGAAATCTTAACGATTAGGCGCAACATTTGGGATATTAATATTATTTACAAGTCGAATCTTAAATATTTTTGGGAATTTTGTGTCTTTTAACGAAGAATAGCTTTCAGTATTTACTCCTTCTTCAATTTTTAAGATTCCCCGACTTTCTTTCCATCGACATTGACTAAATTAACATCACTCAGCTCTTTGTTATTCTTTATAGCCATCCATTTTTATGAGTAGTTCTCACTAAATTGTATTAATCAGACTGTAAATGTTTAAGGCTACAAATAGGTTTGTGTGATGGTGCATTACATCCGGCTGGCAGATGTTGTGATTTTCTAAAACTAAACGCATAGCATCAATTCAACGGCGTCAGGGATGTTTAGGATGCTCATTCTTGTTCTTATTTGTCCTTGACATTTTGAATTGGGGAATCTCCGGTATCGGCAGCCATATCAGGGGAGGTATCAAGAATTAAAGTTGAATTACGGTTTGTGATTTTTCTGGAGACTAAACATTCTTTAAGTAAGCCTTATGGACAGTATGCGCTTGGCTAAGAAGCTCACAACATTGCCATCCGGAAGTATAACGGGCCAGCACACAAAACTGTGTGTATCCATGAACGTTTATAGTCGGGTTAATACAGTTCAGTGAGCATTACTCATAAACGCGGATGGCAAAAAATAATAACAAAGACCCGAGTGACGTCATCTTCGAACTATCTATAGGGCCACATTAATTGCCATCGATTTTTTAAAAGTTTGGATACAATAATTTCAAACGACTCTGTTGTAATGTGTTATTTAAGTTCATCACTATCATTCAGTAATTCTACTTTTAGAACTATAATTAAAAATAACCATATTAAAGTTTTAGGAAACTGTTCATTACAGTCATTGTCTAGTTTATTCATACCACAATTTAATCAGCTTTAAATCAAAGATGGAACGAGTATTGAGACTGGATTGATTGGAAATAGACCCAAACATGCCTGACGCTGCCAAAACGTGGAAACAGTGGAGTCGAACGTTCTAAAACCTTATCAACGATTTAGCAACGAAACAACGCCAACCTAACAAACTATCTACGCTTATCAACTTCATTGGCCCTTCAGTCTACGAATTTGTTGCAGACTGTTTATCGTTTGAAGACGCAATGGAAACGTTGAAAACAGCTTAGGACAAACCGAAACTGAAATATGTGCTCGCCATCTGCTCTTATCAATTTGCAAACAAGAATTCGGTCAATCACTCGACCGATTTCTTCTCAAATTCAAAACTCTTGCTAAAGACTGCAACGTTAAATAAAACAAATGTCAGCAGAACAACACAAAAACAAAGCAATCCGTGATGCGTTTATTGGTGTACTGAGATCGAGCAACATACGAAAGCGACTGTTAGGACGAAGAGAACTTGATCTGAACGGCTTCTCCGAATGCTCGATCATTAGAAATGGCCGAAGAACAAAGTCATTCCTATCAACCATTACCTCATGAGTTCACTTTGCTGCTCAAACCTTTGATTCATGTGATTTGAACACCAAAAAAAATACTGTATTTGCAACATGTCTTCAAAGATGCTACTAATGTGATTTAAATGCCTTGCTCATGACATACTTTGTAGATCCTACGGAAAGAAAGGACATCTCCAAAATATGTGCAAATTTGCTCCTTCTTCTCATAACCCTAGTCCGCTGAAATATCCATATGAACCCATTCATATCCGTCACAACTGCAGCAGCAGCTAATGGCCTCCACTACCCTCACTCTGTTACCCCGGGTTTTCCATATTGTTCGCCAGTCCTTATGTCGGATGTCCGTCGCCCATATCTAAACCCCGCTAGGGGGAAAAGATTCGAATCTCACAACCGCCGTCTTACAACACCAGGTTTGAATACGCGGTCTTCTGCGAACCTGGAAGCAGAGCCCAGCTGGTCCCCAGTCAGGATGCACCGGCCTAAGCCAACCGAACCACGTTCAGCGGTTGAAGCTCTGCGCATTTACGCGGCGTGGGTCGTCTAGGTCCAATTACTCCTACCTGCCAGGACTTTCCTCCTACCTACTAGGAGGTTCGGTTCCCACTCCGGCTGTACCGTTGGTCCGAGTCGCGGGCATCACCCACCCTCAAAGGAGGTGCCAAGTTCTCACATTTAGGCCTCGTACATCTCCTACCTACTAGGTTTTGCCAAGTACCCACGATTGAGCCCCGTGCGCCTCCTTCCGGCAAAACAGAATTTTGGGAACTTCGTCTTGGTCTTATCATACAATCGCAAACTGTGAGGGTATGAATTTGTTTTGTCTATTTTATTTCAAATGTGAAATCAAATGTGAATTTATCAAAATACCGTTTATTTGTCTTGTCTCACTGCGTGGTATGGGATGAAGTAAACTATTACTCTACCACTCTCCTTTATACGGATACAACATGGTATAATACCGCCAAGAGTTACATCAAATATGGCTGCTCTGATCCCAATCGTTGATATAACGGGGTCTTACTGTGTATATATTTGCAAACCCACGCAAAAAAAAGTCCAAGTAGTCATTTATAGTATCTAGTAATACGAATTTACCGTACTCTGGCAAAACACATATTCTCACTTTGGCCAGAAACAGTTTTACTCCATCTATCCTCTAGATTAAGATGAACTCTTACTTGTCAAAAAGGCACAACGCTGAAATTTTCATTGAATCTCAGGTTTAAACTTTTTGAACAGCTGGGGGTCATCTTATTCTATTAGTTCTTTTATTATGATTTAATACTTATATGGCGAAGGCGAAAAAAATGTTTCACGAAAGTAAGAGAACCTACGAGAAGATTATCTAGAGCTCACGCCAATCTTACATCTCGTGTCTTTCCAATGACACATATTGCGTGTGTGGAACCAATTAGTGGTATGCTAGAGTCGCCGTCTGACTCCCCTGGGACCTCAAGAGATGTCAGAGGTGAGCGTCACCAGTTAAAGGGATGGGCCATCTTCTGAATGTCCAATTCACCTCAATGACCTTGTTGCCCCCCCCCCCCCCCCCCCCCCAATTATGCTCTACTTAAAGACATGCAAGTCTAGATGACCAAGCAGAGACTGTGTCTTGCCTTGTAACAAAGTCAAGCTAAATTGAACATGGTCAATGATATGATAGACGACATTGACAACGAATTCTAAGCTATATATATATATATATATATATATATATATATATATATATATATATATATATATATATATATTGAGCCAAGGTCAAAAGGTGCCCGCCTGATACCAGTGTTAAGAAAATTTGATTTTTACTTAATTATGGGCTGTTTTCATTGGTTTAATGCTTGTAATCAATTGATAATATGGAGAAGAGATAAAATGAGATCAAATACAGCACAATACTAAAACTCGACACGAAACTTTAAAGTTCATGTTTAATGGTTATAAAATGTTTTATTATGAGAAAAAAGCATAGATTTACTATCTGAACTCAATTCTTGGAGTAAATGTATACCGTTTTGCCGATATTGAGGTTTATTGGTTTTGGTGTCATTTGTCACAAGCAACACGGCATGCGTGAACACGTGGAAGTTTGTTTCGTTAAATGGCGATTCGCAATTTTTATCCACCCTTCTTACCAGTCTTTGAAGTGCAGCACTTTCATTTGCCTTTCCAGCGTGGCTCCAGGCAGAAAAGGTAAGTTGAACTTTGGTGTCATCGCTATTTTACATTGTCACAAGCAACACTTAATATTGGATATTACAAAGTGCCACCAAAAAATTATGTTTTCAGCTGTTATTCTTTTTAAAAATATGATATTATGACATCTCACATAAGACTGTGTTTTTGACACCATTAATTATTTCCTTGTAATTCTAATTTTTTATGTTCCAGGGTTGTATCAATCAAGAAAAAGACAAAACTCAAGCTTTTGACGAATCCAGATAAAAGAAGGGTTTTCAAGAAATTTGATTTGATTTACTATTAACACACTAAATTACTACAAACTAGCAGATTTGAGAAGTAGGGCGGATGTTACCGTATGGTTACATGACTTCATTACCATGACTGATATTTATCTAGTGTTTGTGTGACTTCTGGTACTTTTTGTGACCATTGGTGTCATTGGTTAAAATATCACAGGTGACACTTAAGTTTGAAGTTTCTAATGTATTTCTTTTTTCATGTTCTTCAAAGCTTGAAATGTCATTGAATTACATTTTAACAGGCTATATCACATGTGTTCAGTTGCCATTCTTATTGAGGCAAATTTGCGTTCTAGTGCCGATTTTGACCAAAGCAACAAAGGTATTACTAATTTCTAAGTATATTTCCAATTTGAAAGTATTTAGTTTCTTAAAATATTATTGAATTTCATTTTAGAGTAGGTTATTGTGCTTTTTTGACTGAAAATAATGATATATTATGGACGAAAGTGTGATTTGGTGTTGCTTGTGACATAAGTAATGGTATCACCGGTCTTATGTCACAAGTCACATTCAGATGCTCTAATTTCCATGTATATTTTTATTTTTGAAGTCTTTGGTTTCTGAAATATTATTAAATTCCATATTTAACTGTGGTTATTACACTGGTTTGACTGAAATTAATGATATATTGTCGAAATTGCAATTTAGTATTGCTTGTGACATAAGTAATGGTGTCATCGGTCTAATGTCACAAGTGACCAGGGACGGCTGGTAATAATGGGCAGGGTGGGCAAATACCAGCCTGTTTTTTTCAAGTTATAAGCTGTATTACCAGGTCCGAAATAATCTAATCTAAATTAGATAATTTCAAAAGTTACTACTTAAACTTGATACTTCGTACTGAAATCAATTTGTGTGTATTTTTGATAGATTGCGAATGACCATGCACCCCGTAATGCATAAACCAGGATACGCTCCTGTTCTTTTTATCAACCCCCCCCCTCCCCTCCCCAACCACTCCACTCCGCCCACATCGTCATCTCATCGTCACGTCGCCTGACGGTGAACTAACTCCGATTTTTGCTGTCTGGCCTCTCTAGTACTAGGTCGGGCTAATTCAAATGAGCCCACCTTAATAACCAGTGAACACTGAATAGAGCTTTTGGCAAACGAACTTTTTCTTATTTATTGCCTTACTTGTGCTGGTACCATTGATGTAATGACTTTGGGAAGGTTCCAGTATTGAATTAAATTTATTAACTTACTAATATTATATCAATTTAGTATTAATTTGTGTTGTTTTTATATATTTGTTTATCCATTTAAATTATTTCTTTTTTTTTTTTCTCGTTTTCTTTAAGTACTTCTCAAAACTCATTTATTTAAATTGTTTTCTTATTTGTTTTTTGTTGTTTTTTTGTTTTTGTTTTTTAACAAATTAATTTGTTAGTTCTTTTTTTTATTATTCTTAAAGTAATTACCGCTGTATTTTTATTGCCAGACTAAATAATTTTGCAAAACAATGTAATTTTCTATTGTATTTCCTCTAATAAAACAAAACATTTTATTCAAAAGTCACGACTAAATAAATATTAATACAACCACCATTTTGGTTTTCTCAACAATTGAATTAGTATACGAGAAATACTCTTCTGAGTAAGGAGAGAGTTGAATTCTAAGTTATAGAGGAAATAAAGACGTTTAAAGGAAGGGTGGGCAGATTCCGTACTTGCCCGTCCTGAAGCTAATACATACATAAGGTAGTTCGCGACGAAGAGGCGGGAAGCTAGGGGTTGGTTGGGGAAGGAGCATAGCACTCTTGTATAGATAGCATTGGGAAGGAGTAAAGATAACACGGTCGTTATTGTGATAGTATAACGAATGCATGAGGAGAGATTGATAACATTCTTTTGTCTTAATTGT
>NC_088361.1:32090625-32158125 GCF_034508935.2 Berghia stephanieae
CAAAGCTTGAAATGTCATTGAATTACATTTTAACAGGGTATATTACATGTGTTCAGTTGCTATTCTTGATTTATTGAGGCAAAATTGCGTTCTAGTGCCGATTTTGACCAAAGTAATAGCAACAATGGTATTACTAATTTCTAAGTATATATCCAATTTAGAAGTATTTAGTTTCTTAAAATAATATTGAATTTCATTTTAGAGTAGGTTATTGTGCTTTTTTGACTGAAAATAATGATATATTATGGAAGAAAGTGTGATTTGGTGTTGCTTGTGACATAAGTAATGGTGTCACCGGTGTTATGTCACAAGTCACATTCAGATGCTCTAATTTCCATGTATATTTTTATTTTTGAAGTCTTTGGTTTCTGAAATATTATTAAATTCCATATTTAACTGTGGTTATTACACTGGTTTGACTGAAATTAATGATATATTGTCGAAATTGCAATTTGGTATTGCTTGTGACATAAGTAATGGTGTCATCGGTCTAATGTCACAAGTGACACAATGTCGCTAAAAAGATATGCTTTGGTCACATTTTTCCCAACATTTTATTCCAAAAGTTTCTGAACATTGCAGGTAATAAGCATATGCAATATTGTTGTTGTTGTTAATGTACAAACATTTTTATGAAATAATATATTTGCATTCTATGTTGCTTGTGACCGATGACACCAAAAAGCAACATTTTCTCCAATAGTTGGTAATATTATTGTACTGTGATTGTTGTTGATTGTGTCTTTTTGTCTAAAACTTACTAAATACAGTTTGATACTCAACAAAAATCATTTGGTTATTGAGTTTTTGTCTCATTTTGGTGTCACCGGTCACAGGTGACACCAGCAACCTATAGGTATTGTTGACGATATTATGCTGCGTTAGACCTTAAAGTTATCTAAAGGGCCTTTGATTCATGAAGTACAGGGTTTTTGCTACACATATAGCAACATGAATGGACTATTATGTCACTTTCATTTTGAGAAAAAAAATTGGCACCTTTTGACCTTGGCTCATATATATATATATATATATATATATATATATATATATATATATATATATATATATATATATATATATATATATATATATATATACGTATTTTAAAACAAAAGGTGAGTGATTTTCATTTTCTCGAGACATTGATATGCTCCAATTAATTTTGTCGAGCAATGTGATTGTCACTTGACAGAATATTACTTTTAAAAACATGTAGCCTCGCTTCATGATGAACAGAGTTGGGCGTCTGGAGCACCAGATTAACCAGACTACTATTGCTACTACTACTACTACTACTACTACTACTACTACTACTACTACTACTACTACTACTACTACTACTATTACTACTACTACTCATATTTCAGAGTGAGCAGATAATGTGGTCTAGTGGTATGACCCTCGCCTTCAGATCGGAAAGTCCTGGATTCGAGTTCGGATTTGAATGGCGTATAGTTAAATCCTTGGAAAACGCTCTTTACTCATATTCTTTCATCCTACACATTTGTAGAATTTGTAAAATGAGTAACTGGCCGTGAACAGCGTTTTCTCTCTCGAATAGAATAATATTTTTGCCCAACAGGCGTTACATCTCGTCCTATACGTCAAGTGTTGTTGTTGGCTAGGGACCTCTTGTAAAGCGTTTTGAGTACGTTAGTGGATATCGTTCTATATCAATGCTCATTTTAAATTTTGAGATTCATCATTAAGAAGAATGGATGTCGTCTCTTGAACTCTCTACTTACCGATCATTTTCAGTATTTTCCAAAAGGTGGCAAGGTTACCCAGCAGAAAATGGATTTTCTAAACTCAAACAATCTCTCTACAAAACAACTCAATGTTCTTATCAATTAAACAAAGATCATTGTGATGTACAAAATAAACTGAATAAGAAAAAATGTATATTGTGTCGTAACAAATGTGACGATTTTGCTGTAGATGGTAAGGAGAGGGTTAATCAAGTTTCGTAAATCTACACATCCTTACTAACAATCATAATAATTTTGCATCATGTTCACCCTACGTAAATAACAAATGAGACAGTTTGTCACATGACTCTAGATATCTAAACATATTTATAAAATTACTCAAGGGAAAATCTAACTTCGTATATCTAAATTATGACATAAGTAGAAAAAAAATCAATTTTTCCAGTCGCAAACAATATCTGACTAATACTGTCATCCATCGTGATAACAAACTTCATTTTTGTTAGTTATGATAACCATTTTCATTTTTTGCCCTCCTTAACCCAAAAACAAAATGACACCTTAACCCAAATAAATCGTTATTATCACAGATAACAACGGATATAATCTTTGACATTATCTCATAATATGATAAATTTGATACAACCATTGCACCAAGCCTGACATTGCACACCAACAATTGATTTTTTAAAAATTGTTTTAGTGCCTCTTGACCAAAAGCAAAAGAGAAAATGAATACACAGAACTGCTCAATGTGTGTAGTGCGTTCAAGAATTAGAACGGCATCCCTCTCTTCTGGGTTTCCTCCTCTTATCAGTTACCAGTCTATTTTCACAAAATTGCATCATCGGTGGCCACTTTCTTTTTTTTTTAATGTAACGTTGGACTGACTATTCTACTCATGCCTGCGTACACATATTTGCAGGTCTGATAATCGGACTCAACTATGAACTTTTTAAAACTTTGTTGTAATGGGCAATGTTTTGCATTGATTTGAGATTATTTTCATTGCAACAACAATGAACCCATAGTAACTTTGTGTATCAGACCTGCAAAGGCTGTTGTGCTGAATGACTACTACTACTACTACTACTACTACTACTACTACTACTACTACTACTACTACTACTACTACTACTACTACTACTACCTACTACTACTACTACTACTACTACTACTACTACTAACTACTACTACTACTACCGCTACTACGACTACTACTACTACTACTACTACTACTACTACTACTCTACTACTACTACTACTACTACTACTACTACTACTAACTACTATACTACTACTACTACTACTACTACTACATACTACATACTACTACTACTATACTACTACTACTACTACACTACTACTACTATACTACTACTATACTACTACTACTACTACTACTACTACTACTACTACTACTACTACTACTACTACTACTACTACTACTACTACTACTACTACTACTACTACTACTACTACTACTACTACTACCACTGCTACTACTAATTATACTTTTACTGAGGTTCGATCCCCAGACAAGACAGGCTAAATTTTGGGGAATTTTTTTTTCTTGTATTTTTCTTTCAGCCTTGACTGCCGCTGTTTCAATCTCACTTTTTCATATTTTTATACTTCTTTTCATTACTTGCTTTTTTTAGAAAAGATGATAATGGCCAATAATCAAAATTCTAATTTATCCTTGTTAATACTTTAGCTATTTGACTACGGTCATGTTACAATTATCAATTTGTTATCAAATATTTTAAATGAACATAAACTTCAAATTTATTGACTCAACATAATATCTACTTCTAAGTAAGTATGAATGGTGTAATTTTGACTCGAGACATAGCTATATTCTACTTCAAATTTATTGACTCAACATAATATCTACTTCTAAGTAAGTATGAATGGTGCAATTTTGACTCGAGACAGGGCTATATTCTGCACTCGCGATCGTAACATTAAATCTTTCGTAATCTCGCCCAATGCTGTGTAATAAAGTTATGTATTGATGCTATTCGTTTATGTAAAATCTCACATCTACCAGCCGGATTGAATGCACAAAAACATACAACTGTGGGTAACATTTAACGTTTATAGTCTGATTGATATATATCAGTGAGAAAGAATAATTAAAATGGCTGTCTAAAACATTAACAAAGAGCTGAGTGACGTCATTTTCGTTCTTTCTATATCGGTAACTACTACAGTAGTACCGAAGTATGTAGTGATGTCAATGCATGACTTTTCAAAAAATTAAGAGTTTTACAAACGATTTCTTTATGGTATTTCCGGTTTGGTATAAGGATTGGCCATTAAAAGATAAGAGATATGGTTTATTTACTCTTGACACTAAACGAAATGTTGAAGAAAAAAGTGAGCCAAAGATTACAAGTTCAAAGAAAAGAGCACGTGAAACTGAACAATTGTCTGTTTATAAAGGTGTGTGTGTGTGTGTGTATGTGTATGTGTGTTTGTGTATGTGTATGGGTGGGTGGGTGTGGGTAAATGGGTGGGTTTGTGTGCGTGTGTGTGGGTGGGTGAGGGTGTGGGTGGGTGTGTGTGTATAAAATGTGTAAGTCTTAATAGGTTATAAAGAAGTCTAGCATTATGTCTTCTACTGCAGCGTTAAGCAAGCGAGATAAATCTTTAAAAAGCAAGGCTAATAGACGAATCTAAACAGTTTTTGATCGAAAAGTTACAAACTCGAGCAACTGTATGAATCTGATGCTAAAAGTTGTTGGAAAAGGATCCAACTCAGAAAAACCGGGGTAATATATTGTATTTGATTGTCCTCAAATTCATAATTCAAATATTGTCTAGAGAAAACTGATGTCGAAGGGTAGGCGGGTAGGGTACTGATCATTGGTACTTTGAGTAATCAAAGTTTTAAAACAAACAACAACAACAACAACAACAACAACAACAACAACAACAAAACCTAACTAAATCCCAACAACAAAAAAGAAAAAGAAGATTGTATCTATTGGACGCTCATCCATGATAACCGCAATGCTCCTATTACTTTGTAACATTGAACAATAACTTCTGATTGGAAGAATAGCGCTTACAAGCTTACAGTTAACTCACTCAACCCTAACATCGACTATATCCGTAGTTTACCCGGGTTACTTTTACCCCATGCCTATTTATTACATTTTTCTGAGACAAATTATAGGCGTTATATCAAAGCTAATGTTTTTAGTTTTTGCATGTTAATGATAGTTGAATAAAACTATCTGTGCACATGCTCATTATTAATGCATTGTTTTCCAATTTTGAAAAGTATCAAAAATCTCTAGGATTGAGTGAGTTAATATACATGACAAGGCAAGTAACTTGTCAGGTGCTTGTAACATTCAAAAGCAATCGACCATGAAATTTTAGATTAGCAATCTTTGAATGTTTAAGCGTTTTTTAATCTCAAAACTAAACAACACAGCATTAATGTAATCAAATTAAAAGATACCATCTATTTTATTATCATCTCAGCAATTATAATGTGAATTACTGATTTTGCGTTTCGAGTAATCCTTCGATCTAGTGGGGCAATTATTAAAACACTCAACTGAGATTTTTTAAAAATTAGAATAAAAGCATCAACTTACAGGAAAATCCCTGTCTATAGTAATGAGCGTTTTGTTTGCTTTCGTTTGGTTTTTTTTTTTTTTCGTTTAAAATTCAAATTCAAACGTCATATTGTTCAATTTTGTTAAGAAAACTTCTAGTTCATGTCACGATCGATTAAAATGGCCCTCATATTGTCAAACCATCTCTAGCCGACACTTCTGTAGAGAACGAAGGCTTGTGTCTCTGAAAAATAAAACAGATTTTTGGGGTCACGATTGATATTGAAAGCAAAAGTATTGTGATCGGGATGAAAAATGAATATCGCTTATTCAAGCACCCTCTAGTTGTCATTGTCTAAGGGTATGCAGGATCATTATCAAGATTCAATAGTCTGATGTCACGTCCGCCCAGCAACGAGCAGCTTGGTTCTAAACACAGAAAATCGGTACTTTTTATTCTCCATGCTGGCTAGAAGTTTTTCAGCTGTCATGTGGTCAGAATGTATAAAAGTCAAAATATGATCAGATTTATAATGGTTTTTTTCCCTCTGGATACACTTTCATGCTCGTTGGAGAAGTATTTCATAAGGACGTCTAATAGTTTAAAACCAGTTACTAAGTTACTATGCGTCATTACGAGGGAAGTGAAGTCACGACTGTTGGACCCTATTTCAAACGGAGAAGTTAAGAATCTTATTGTTTTACGCCTCCAATGACTTAACCTATTATATCTGATTAAAATGTATTCTTTTTTTACAATGGTTGGTTTTATAATATAACAATTTGACATTAAGAATTACCATTGTGGTCCAGATACCATCCTGCATGAAAATGTATTTTAGTAAAAACCATAGATATAATCTTGAGCTGTTACATTATTTAGATAGATAAAAGTGACGCCTTATAATTCTGTTGCTATAATGCAGTAGTAAAATTGGGTTTTCCCCAAAACCAAAAGGGTTTAATAATATAGAGTCCTTGTAGTCATGGATCAGCATGGAAAGATAATTTAATATTCTTGCAGTCGTGGCATAGCATGAGATGATGATAAGATTCTTGCAATCTTGACTCGGCGTGGGAGGATAATGTAGGACTTTTGCGGTATTTGCTAATCATGAAGGAAAATTTAGGATTTCGCAGTCTTGGACCAGCATGGGAGGAAAATGTAGGATCCTTGCATAGGATTCTTGCAGTCTTGGATTAACACGGGACGAAAATGTAGGATCCTTGCAGTCTTGGATCAGCACGGGAGGAAAATGTAGGATTTTTGCAGTCTTGCATCAGCACGGGAGGATAATGTAGAATTCTTGCAATCTTGGCCGAACACTGGATTATTACGTGGGATTTCAGAAATCTTTGTTCAGCGGGCGAGTATAATATAATATAAATATTGCAGTCATGTGTTTGGAATTCTAATCAAGGACACTAGAGTGACGTGTCGTCTGAAAATATATGCTCTGTTTTGGAATTACGATAGAAATAAACTTGAAAGTGTAAAAAACACTTTTCTTTCACTCCTTAACTGTGTTGCTTTTGTAAAGTATAGAGATCTTTAGTTTTAGAATGTCGTTCATTAATCTTATCAGTTTGTCTTGTCTCTGGTTGAAAAAGAGGCTTAAGTTTAACATTACAAATTTGCATGAACGAGATATTACTGAGGTTCAGCATTTATTCTTGAAGACAAGGGTACTTGTGTTGAACATTCGTAATTTAAATATTTTAATAGCAACGAAATGTAAAGATATATAATAGCATACTGCACGCCCATGTTTATGTTCCTTTGTTTTATTGTTTGTGTTTTATTGTCGAGTTTTGTTGCTAATTTGGACACATCGTGATGTATGGGACACATTGTTCATTAAGAATGCCATGCAATTCAACTCATCAGGTTTTAAAGATGATTCTGCAAATTGAAATTACAAAGCCATTCATTTATATAAGCAACAAGTTATTATTATAGTCCTAAAGGACAGGGTAGTTCATTATTATAAGAACATAATTTATATTCTGGTATGAACTCAATCAGATATTGGGGTGCACATTTTGTAATCAAAAATACAAGCATGTCACAAATACACGAACATGTCAATGAAACAATCTGACAACTTTAATCTCGGTAAAAAGCTACTTGTTTATCTTAATGAAAAATCTCAGCGAACCAAATAATATTCTTAACAATATTTAGGATCCTCAATCACCTCCATGTTGGTCTCTTTTACGCACTCTGACATTTTAAAACGTATATTTTATAAGTTAAACGTAGAAACATATAACATTATTTCATATCTATACAATAATTAAGCCGTATAAAGTGCTGAAAAGTTTATAATACATCGAGGGGTCGTGTATAGATAGGGCAATTTATATGTGCAACTAACCCATCGCCCCTTTTTGGATACCCTTGAGGCCCTGCAAACAATATTAACCCGAATATGAATATACTTATAACCAGTTACCAGTTACCTTTGACTTAATTAAATCAGGCTTTGGACTTATGCTTGACTTAGCAATAAAAGTATGTTGTCACAATGCCTTAGTTACTGATTTAGTTCACTATAATTATAATAATAATAATCATGCATTTCGAAAACATTTTCTTCACACATCATTTTGGTGCCAAAGAATAGAAATTCATTTTAATACAGTGTCGTCAGCAAATTCAGTCTCAAAACTACTTAGGTTTATAATTTTGAGATCATAAGAACCTCGATCTAGACTTCGCATTTAGCTACTCACTTCCTTAGTAACTAAGCGACGTCATAGCCAACAAAACGGCAGACGTTGTTGCAAGGAAATTGAGAAGCTTCGCTCTGGGACGAAGATATTACTTGTATTTCTAGAATAAAAGATATCCTTCTGATATTGCCACTGCCTAAGAAAGTTGTAAAGACAAAAAGTCAAGGTCGTTAAAATGCGTGGAAACTGAAAATACTCGACTCCAACTGTGTTTAATGGGTCCAAATATCGGTGCAATGAAAGTCAAATAAAAGTCAAGCTGCCTTTGTGCTTTAGAAGAATAATAAAACTAGATATATGAAAAAGAGACAAGACTTATCCTGCTCTATGATAGGAAACAAAAGTGTGATGTCAAACATTGGTTCCAATCTCATTGGAATATTAAAACCACTCTTCCAGAGGACTGGATACGCACCTTGTGAAATTGATGTTCTGATTTCAAAGTGCTGGCATCTGTTTTTTGTTGTTGTTTATTTTCTAGTCTAAATATATGCTGATCGTTAATAAGTATCATCCTCGCCCAGCCAAGTAATCTGCATTTAATATACATCCTGTTACTAAAATAGTTATGCTATTTTATGATTCAATAAGAAACTTATTCAGTATTAGTCCTCCAAAAGACTATATACATACACACTTCCAAGGATTTGGATCCGGAAGAGTAGATGGTGCGAGGTTAAGACTTCTCTGCCCCAGTGTGGAATTTTTAAAATCTAAAATTATGTAGTTCATTTGATGCTCACTTTTGTATTTCATTGTTCTGTGCGTGTCAAGGAAAATATTAGGGGAAAGGATACCCATCTTTGTTTGAGAATCAGAGGTTAGAGCGAAGAAAGTATGTATTCAATCCCCGAGGGGAATAGATCCAATGTATGTAACACGTCGTAAAGAAGATGATTATCTTTATTAATGACCAGGATCATGTAAGTTGGTAAATTAGATGTCATTGATTAGAACTCTAAAACTAGAGGAATGGATAATACCTCATCCATTCATCCGGAGGGCTGATTATACAAAAAGTTTTGCCCGCCCTTCGGAGGGCTGAATACACATTCCCTGTGCAAAAAAGTCTTCTCTCCTACATATTATGTGACAATCTGCTACAAACGAAGCTAAAAATTGAAAACAGATGAGGCATTGATTAAATCTTTGTGTTACCAGCACAAAAATTATTGATTGGCTCAAGCAATATTCCAATCTAAAGTCCAAAACACTCTTAAGAACCGATTTTTCCGTCTCTGGTTTCACTCAAGACTAAGACTAAAATTCTTTTACTAGGTTAGTTACGTACTGAATTTAGAAAATCTTCATAAGAACGGGCCCATGAGGAAACGCATATAAGAAGACCTATGGTAATGTTGAAACGAACGATGGGGACATTCGTGAAAGAATGGTTCAAGACTTGGAACTCATTGAAGATGGTCGCCATGGACATTGAACACTCATGGAGGTCTTTCTTTTCTGCCGATCGCCATAAAGGGTGACTTACTGACTTAAGCCACTTGATTCCTTCTTTTTCTTCGTCTCGTGGAAATCTCCAATATTGTCGAGGGTCACTCCACAGTTTGTAGGGTCTTACATTGTAAACTTGTTAAAACTCTGCACATAGTACTAATTTTAAAAAATACATAGATTAAAAAGTCACGTTGTGAACTCTAGCAATCGCGTGAAGGCATGTTGGCAACCGTTTTCAGCCACTTCAGCTGGGAGACTATTCCATAGTCGGGCAGTGGAAGGAAAAACGAATACACGTGGGCGTCTTTTTTTATGTTGGAATGGTTACTCTTGTTGTGTATCCCCTCGTAGTTCTTGTGCCGATAATTTTGTGGATCATAGCCGCAACAGCACTCTTCCATCTGACTCGGTTTTTTGGCGGTCTTCCTTATCCGGGCCCAGGTTTGTCCGACTGCCTTCAACTCAGTTTCAATGCTGCGTCGCCATGTTTGCTTTAGTCGACCAATCCTCCTCTTTCTCTGCTTGGTGATATTACTTGCAGGTTTCCTGAGGGTATGGTCAATCAATCAATTCCCATTTCCTATTCTTTATTTCCGTTTCAATAGGTGACTAGTTCGGTTTTTGGTGCAGTTCTTCATTTGTGATGATGTATGGCCACCTGATGTTTAGGATGTTTCTGAGGCGCACATAAAGGGTAACGAGTCGAAATATAGTTAAACCTTGATTTTTTTAAAGCACGATTATTTCATAAAACAAGTGAGGAAAATCAGATTGAATATCCGGGTTTAAATAATTGCATACAATGTTTATTGTTACAGTGAATGACATAATCAGTCGGATGGTGAAAAGGTTTGAACTGAGATATTGCCAAGTTCAGGTAGAAGATCAATTTTTATCAAAAATGAGTACTTTTCATAAATGATTAAATCAACCCTTTTTGTACATCTTCGGGAAATATCAAAGCGTAACTTCACTTCTAAATACTTTTTACAGCACGTCAGATTGAAAAAGTATGAAATTTGCGAAAAGTTGCTGGGTACCTTTCCCATACATCTGACCATAACTTCATGAAAAATCACCCGATTTACTTCAACTTCAAATAAAGATTAAATTGCTCTGGGGAGCAAATTCTTTCAGAAAAAAATGCAAATCCAAAATGTTCACCTTCCGACTGATTATGTCATGCACTGATATAAAAGTGAACCACAAGGGGTCAATCGTGTATTGTATCTGATGATAAATCTGCCTCCTTACAGATATGCCAACGCAATTGTTTACCACCACCCCCCCCCCCCCCCCCCCCCCCCCAAAAAAAAAAAACGCAGTACATTAACAAAATACTTTTTGTTTATTTTGGCCTGACTTTCATCTTTTTAGAATTTAAAAATTTTAAAATTAGACTGAATTGAAATCTCTGGTGCACGATCTTTTAAATTATCGATGTAATCTTTATCGACATTATGGTCTAGTTGTATGACAATCGCTTTCCGATAGGACTACCCTGGGTTCGAGTCTGAGAGGCGCATAAATGAGTCCATGGAAAAGTCTTGTAACTCACATCTTCTCACTGTATTTAGATGTAAAATGAGTACTTGGCCAATAACAGGGTTGTTCTTTTCGGCAAAAAAATGTAATATCACATAACAAGCGCCATGTCCTACATGTTAAGCATTCCTGTTAACTTGGGACCACTTATAAAATGCTTTAAGCATGCTTGGTGGATATTAATAATAATAATAATAATAATAATAATAATAATAATAATAATAATAATAATAATAATAATAATAACAATAAAAATAATAATAATAATAATAATAATAATAATAATAATAATAATAATAATAATAATAATAATAATAATATAATAATAATAATAATAATAATAATAATAATAATAAATCTTTATTGTCCTCAAAATAGTGGCAATTTGTCATTTGGTTACACATTTATAACAATGCAGTATTATTGAGTACATACATGATATAATATTATATTGACATATATTACGTTGTAGAAATGCCCAAGTAAGTATTAAACTCTGACCAAAATGAAAAAAATAATGTTTTGTCAGTGTAAGGCAGGTATAATGACACTTAAAGTGCAGCCAATTGTATTATGAAATCTCCATAAAAACTAGTTGTGTCACCCTATCTGACGTTTTATCTGTCACCTGATACATGCGACCGACCCGTCTTCTCAAAACGGTATTTGTCGCAATTGTTTAGATTGATAGCCAGAAATGGGTGACTCGTGCCAGTATTTTTGTGTCATGAAGGTGAATAATTCAAATCTCAAAGAGCTATAAGAGTAAAGTGACATATTATCTGTGTGTGGCTATGTGGTCTAGTCGAATTACATTCGTCTTCGGATCGGAAGGTCTAGGGTTCGAGTCCCGCTCTGAGAAGCGCATGGTTGAGTCCTCGGAAAAGGCTCTTTACTCAAATTCTCTCACAGTACTCAGGTGTAAATGAGTACCTGGCCTTTAACAGCGCCTCTGTCTGGAAAAAAAAATTGTAACACCGCCTAACAGGCGTCGTGTCTCGTAATACATGTGAAGCGTTGCTGTTGCCGTAAACCGCTTTGAGCATGTTTAGTGGATATTGCATTAAAAAAAAAAAGCTCAAGCTCATATCACTGACCATTTTAACTTTAAATTCACATTGCGTCTTCTGTTTCACTCCTCAGTCTTAGGGCAGATCTTTGTTTTATTCCACGTCATTCGTCGATCGCTGTAGGTAGGAAACGTAATCGTTAACTTACTATTACCGTTTTGAGACGATTGGTCACATATCAAGGTATGCCAACGCGGTGGTCCAAAACTATTTTATAGATTATAATATACCTAACCCAATGGAACCCCATCATTTACTGGTTACTGTACAAAACTATGCCTAATTCTAAAAGTAATAAAACAACATGATAAATTAAATATGTTCAGATCATAGCATGTAAAATGTTAAAAACAAAGTTGTCATTTAAATATTCGTTTTATAGTTTTTATACCTCTGCCTAATCGTTATCTTTTAGTAGAAAATAGGGCATTGTTAAGGAAGTGGCCTACATTATTGATTACACAATGTTTATCTCACGTTTTTTTGTTTGTTTGTTTGTCTGTTTGTTTTTGTTTTTTTTTTTCTTTTGTTGTTGTTTTTTTTTCAATGTCATTTACCAAAAAAAAAAAAGAAAGACATTGATAATAAAGAAAAAAAAGATAATGATAAAACAGATATCTTTTTGATACGATAAAAAAACAATGAAAATAAATATCAAAATTTATTCAGAATATGTTTCACCATTGGCCTACTTCGTACATTTCAAAATAATTCATAATTTATTCATTTATTCCCTCAGCAAGCCATATATAAATATGTTGTACATCATAAGTTTGGCTTCATTTTAAATCAATACTCTTACAACATTTGTTACCACAAAACAAATGTCTTGTACTTATTCACACCTGAATCGAGTGGGTTGATATTTAAAAAGACCCAAATGACACCACGAAGGGAATAGTGTATGCTATAATAATAATAACAATAATAATAATAAAAAGAATGAATTGATTTAAGAATAGGAAGAAGAAGAAGAAGAAGAAGAAGAAGAAGAAGAAGAAGAAGAAGAAGAAGAAGAAGAAGAAGAAGAAGAAGAAGAAGAAGAAGAAGAAGAGAAGAAAAGAAGAAGAAAGAAGAAGAAGAAAGAAGAAGAAGAGAAAGAAGAAGAAGAAGAAGAAGAAGAAAAGAAGAAAGAAGAAAGAAGAAGAAGAAGAAGAAGAAGAAGAAGAAGAAGAAGAAGAAGAAGAAAAGAAGAAGAAGAAGAAGAAGAAAGAAAAAAAAAAGAAGAAGAAAGAAGAAGAGAGAAGAAGAAGAAGAAGAAGAAGAAAGATAAAAGAAAAGTAAATAATAATATAAAAAAATGAATAATAAGATAAAATAATGAAGAAGAATGAGAAAGAAGAAGATAGAGAGAGAGAATAATGATAATAATAATGATAATGTAATATAGATATGAATAATAATAATAGATTGATGCTGATAATATAATGATATGTATATGATAATGTTACGATAATGATAATACTTTTTAAAGACATGTTGTATATATTTTTTAAGAAAATGTTTTATAAAATAGATCCATATTGATAGAAAGAAATTGCATTAGTATAGACAGATCATCCATTATACTCATTACGATATTGTATTGCATTTTTATATTTACCCTCTAGCCTGCATTGACGATAAGTCAACCTTCCTAATTGTTTCCAATGTACATCTGCTGTTTAACCATTAATGAACGAATAGCCGTTTGTTTCTAATTTCATTGCATTCTTCTTTACTTTTTCAAATTTTTAATGATTTTTAAATTGTGTGGATCCCAGATTAAAGAATTGCAGTCGAATATTGGAAAACAGCAGCGACATGTTGTAAGCTCTTTCCATTAAAAATAAATCTCCTGATGATGGGAACACCGTACGTGAGCATCCAGAATAGATATGCAGCCTGTTAAATGATAAAATAAATTTTTTTTAAAAATCAAATTCCCTCTATTCATCCCAAGGGGAAATTTGTCTTTAGAGTCTATTACAACGGAAGACAGGAATAACTCATGCGTTAGCCGCAGTGTAGCGTCGCGTAGTGAGCTAAGGCAATGTGACTTGCTCAAGGCCACAATGCGCGGCAAATAGTCGAACTCGGTACAATTTGGCTACGATGCAAAGACCATTACCGCTAAGCCACGCTGCCCCATATCGTCGAACAACGAAGACGACGACGATGATGATGATGATGATGATGATGATGATGATGATGATGATGATGATGATTATGGTGATGATAATGATGATGATGATGATGATGATGTTGATGATGATGATGATGATGATGATGATGATGATGATGATGATGATGATGATGATGATGATGACGAGGACTTGATGATGATGTTGTTGATGATGACGGTATGCTGGAATTACTTTACTGTTGAAAGTGATACAATAACAATGTATTATATAATCCTCCATGTTCAAAGAAAGATAATTATCTTAAGAATAATTACTGAGGAAAACAAACACCGCTGACACTTCATGAGATTTGCATAATCGAATGCAGTTCATGAAATGGATCGGGGTCTGGAATTAGCGTCATTGATTACTGATGACGCCAACTACCATTACAACAATTTTTGATCAACAAAATGCTCAGAACTAACAAATGAAATGAGTAGTATCTGTGACCCAATAATTAGTATCTGTGACCCACCGCCTCAAACTGGTGTTATGTGGGGGTGAACCAGATGCTAAAATTGATTTCATTGTCAAAATGATTATGAAACAGGATATTTACTTGGATTAATTCTATATTATATCATGTCTTATAGAAGACAACAAAGTCATTTCCTCATCTCACCACCTCATTCTCCTGACCGTAAAGGTCGTAGAGGAGGCATGAGTGCAGCTTTGCCTGCTAGTCTTCACCGTGCCAACCTGCCCTGTCATCCGCTTTCCTTACCAAGGTTGGGCTGGCTTAACAAATAGCATAGTTTCTTTCAAAGTGATTTTTTTTTAAACTCTCAAATACGACTCATTATCTCAAAAAGTCGGGGAGAATCAGACATTGAATTTATAGTGAAAATGATGTATTCAAAAAATAAAAACAAAAACATAACAAACAAACAAATCAACTTTTGCAGCGAAAAATATTGTATGTATACTCCACCGTAAGGTAAAAAGATATACCCAAAGTTTCATGTTTGAATGTATAAATTCAATTCCCAGCACAAGGGCCATCCTGACATAATAACACTCTGAGACGATGGGCCACAAATTATTGGTCACTTTTATTATCATTAAAGACTTTTCGGCATTTTGGACGGTTGGCCACATTTTTCGTATACTCGTAAATTCGTTTTCTTTATTATCTTATTCAGTCAAAGTATTTCGAGGACTTTTGTGATTTTATCTTAATTAATGAAGTAAATATATTTAGCCCGACCAACCTATTCCTGTAAATGTAACCTAATACAATTTGCAGTAGGTTATTTGACTAAATTTAACCAGTTAATTGCCGTACTCTGGAAAGACACGAATTAAAATTTGGCCAGAAAACTCGTTTTTCAAATATCAGTTGATTTAATTGACACCCATCTTGGCAAAAACATTCAAACCTAGGTCCTAGCGAGGTCCCAGGTTTGAGAGTTGTTTGGCAAGATAAGAGTCATTTGATTTAATCGATATTTGAAAAACGGGTTTTCTGGGCAAATCTTTATATTCGTGTTTTCTAGCCTACGGTTAATTAGAGATAGCGTTGAATGAATAGAGTATGACTGGTCATCGGCGAGAGGTGGATAGAATTCTATGTATGAGTACAGTAAATTATTCATGATCGACAATGTGGTGTTAATAAAATCTTGTCCCAATGGATTATTAGAACAAAACACCCACAACAAGTCATTAGTGTCCAGTTGATTTAATCACGAATAGAAGAAAACACCTAGTGTCCAATTGACTTAAGTACAATGAATTATCTGTATATGTATACACACACACACACACACACACACACACACACACAAGTCGTGTTTTTGACGAGCAATAGATCCATTAATTTTAACTGTGACAAAACAGCTACGTTTTCATTTGTTATTCATATATTCTATCATCTATTATCACACATTTTCCCAATCATTAACAATGACATTGGGATGCTAAGATAGAATAGACATTTTGCTTGGTTTAAATTTGAGAATTCCAAAACTTACTAAAATAGATTTGTACATAGGAGAGTAGTTAAAAGCTTAACAATTACAAAATCTTTAACTTCATCGAATTTAGATTTAAGATTGGTAACGCTGATTGCATAAACAACATAAAAGCGTGAATATATCATTATAAACTTAGACAGATAGCCGACTGTCTGGATTTCAAGTGAGGTGTTAATTAATGTAGGTATCCCAAACTACCGCTGTGTGGCAGGCGAATTTGCCGGGATCGATCAAAAAGTGGGGTGTTAATATCTGTCTCTCTCTCTCTTGAATTAAACTTTATTTAATAAAAAAAGGATAATATTATATTTCAATATCTGCTCTACAAGATGAGCTAAATATTTAAACTATTCAAGCTATGTGAACTTTTTAACAGCTATTCAAAAACGCTCTCATAAAGAGATCCGATTGCAAATTTTCGCTGTGAAAACTGCGTACCGATCGACCGAAATTCGGGTCTCGTCACAAGATCTGCTCGCGCTAAAAGCTGAACGGACAGGGTTGCCAGATTATTTTTCAACAAAATGCCAGGGGAAGACTCAAAAAATGCCAAAACACTCAAAAAAATGCCAAAGTCTGTTGACTCCCACCCCCACTAAGAAAACTACTCACTTTTGATAGACAATTTACTATCATATCCTGGTGGCTTGCGTGTTTTCTTTTCTTTTTTTTTTTGAATTATACTAAATTTCCTGGTGGGGTAATGAAATAATTAAGAAAAGGTGTCATTTGAAGTATAATATACAAGAAAAGAAAATGCCAAATGAAAATGCCAAATGCCAAATGATTTTTCTAATGCCAAACGGTTTTCAAAAATGCCAGATTTTTGGAATCTGGCATTTAAAATGCCAAACTGGCAACCCTGTGAACGGACCAACAGCTGTGAAATCAAGTGTGGGAGAATCTCCTTTTAATGCCCTTTCGTGTGGTGTAATTTTTTCGTTTATAAACACAACAAAAATATTATTAAAATTTAACTGAATTTGCCCTATTTTTGACTGAAAATTTGACTCTCTTAACGGTTAATAAACGGCGAAAAAATTACACCATAAAAATCTGCAGCATTTGAAGGCTATAATATCAAAAATCCAGCATGCTGGCTTGATTCAACACATAGCGCCATCTTTAAAAGCAAAGCCTTTGTTTCCGCTTTCTCTTTCTTTCTCTCCTACCGTCCGACGCGTGAGTTGATACACTGCCGGTGACCGAGACCGATTGTATTGTAACGTTTCCAAACAGCCATCTAGAATAGTCAAAAGTGTTTCAATTATGGACATGGACTTACTTGAATTATGTGGTAAGTAAATCTTATTGTTTTTTATTTTATTATGATCGGTGTTTGAGTAGATCGAAGCTTTTCTCTATCTTGTCTTAATCTTATCATGATACTGTTTGCTCCACTCCACTAACTTTTCTGAATTAATGGATAATGTTTGTATTCGTGTTCATTCATGAAGGCTATTATTATTATTATTATTATTATTATCATGATGATTATTATTATTATTATCGGAGCCCACCGATCGCTAAGAATGAACGTGTCATTATCACTGATACTTCTAGATGAAAAATAAAATAATAGAAACTGGTCGTGTCAGTGTCCGTCCTGACTGCTAGACTTGTGCTTGTGATTGTGAGTCCTACTAGTACTAGGAAATGGAAAGTATCACACTATCGACGTCTAAGTCTAGTTGTTTCTCAATTTTCTGAAATTTAGATTAAGTCAAGCTCATTCATTAAGAAATTATTGACAATTGGGACGAAATCTGGTGCACATTGTTTGATCTTATAATAATAATCTTAACAGGATTGCTCCATTCTTCATCAGGTGTCATCAATGAGTAGTATCCAACTTGTTTGTTTTTCAATCGTTTTTTAAAGATCCAGTTTCACCCATGCCATGATTGATGGAACTATTACTATTATAATATAGTGACTCAAACTCCAGTTTAAATTTAACTTTTAACCTTTTACTGTATAGACTACTTGGTAGAAAGGCTTGTTTTTATTTGATGCTATGGGATTGACTTGGTGATGGTTGCTTGTTTATAATATAAGTTTTAGATTTATATTAAATTCTTGAATCCTGCCTATTTGAATTTGACAGTTGAGTTTTGATAGATAGTGTTGATGGTAATGAGTAATCATTTAGCGCGTTGAGCTTGTTGAAATACGGGGTAAGGCGGTGTATAGAAACTATTTATTATTATCACATCTCAAATAAGTTTGAACATTTTAATTCTCCATTTTCAGATGACGAACAAATGAGTCGTCTCAGGGCTTCATTTTTGATGAAGGGAGAAAGGTCGTAGACCTGCACTCCCACCTGTGCAAGTGACACCTGTTTGTCCAGCTTTATCATCTGCGCTTTGAAGCCAAAACGACAGTGTCTGAGGTAAGGTTTCTATGAATATATGACACATCTGTTTTCGTTGTCACAGGCCACCATTATATTTTTTTGATAAATATTTTGGTTGTTTTTGATGTTTTTTACTGCGCTAATATTATCAGTACAGTGAGGCTAAACCAGCTTATGATTTGATTTTTTGTTGTAAAACACAAGGTCCCGCTATGGAGCTTTCAGATTCATATAAGTTCATGATGGTTGCCAGTAGATTTTATTGTTAACATGTATGGTTGAGTTTATTTGGGTTTGTAGTTACAAGTGACTGAGTGACATAGACAAGTAAAAGACGTGTTTATGGCTCTTTTTATGATATAATTTAAGCATGCCTGCAACAGTCAGCAATTAGCAATGGGCCATGTGCTGTTGGTATAATAGCACTAGTTGAAAAGGTCTTTACTAGGTTAGACAAGACTAGATGTTTGCTATGGAATACAATTAAATTCTAAACCATCCCTGTGTTCCTCTCTCGAGCAAAGTATATTAATTTTTTCATACCTAATCCTTATCTTTTTTTAAACTTGTTGGATTCTGATGTATTATCAAGGGTTATCTTTTTGTATAAGGTTCTATTTTTTTTCTGTTCTAATATACTAATGCATTAGTTATAAGCCCTTCAATATTTTCTGGTTATTTTTTCCCTTCTAGGTGGAACAATGGTTCTCCATGTTAAGTCCAGACTCAAGTTATCCTGTCAATAGTATCTGGCGAAAAATTTTGAAGGTGGTGAAGGCGGCAAAAGGGAAAGATAAAACGTTTTTGAATGCACCTGTGGATCTTCACCACCTCAGTGATGCCCTCAATGCCATTGGTGTAGACATGACATTGGAGAAGAACAATTTTAAAAAGACTGTTGTGTCAAAGGAAATTGCTGTGGACCTCGGCAATTTTCTCCTGAAACATGGACATACTTATGGAGACTTCCATAAATTTCTAGGAGACATATCGTCTTCTCCTGTAATTTGCACGAGAGAGAAGTTGCGAGGCATGTATCTCGCTGCAGAAACAAAGAAGGGGAAGCTGATAAAAAATATCAGCAGGGACCCAGCAGCACTTCAGGCATGGCTCAGGAAACCCTTCTTTCCCTGTCATCTGACGGAAATTCAGCTAAACTCTCCTCCTGCCACAGCCACAAAGCCACCCTCGTCATCGCCACCACCACCACCCCCACTGTCATCTACTGTTGACTGGCCAGCACTGAGTCCTCAGCCAACCGTTTTATTTCCTTCATCTGTACTATCATCATCGAGTCAACCTTCTACTTCTACTAAGATTCTCAGCTCACCACCACCGTCGTCTACTGTTAACTGGCCAGCACTGAGTCCTCAGCCAACCGTTTTATTTCCTTCATCTGTACTACCATCATCAAGTCAACCTTCTACTTCTACTAAGATTCTCAGCTCACCACCACCGTCGTCTACTGTTGACTGGCCAGCACTGAGTCCTCAGCCAACCGTTTTATTTCCTTCATCTGTACTACCATCATCAAGTCAACCTTCTACTTCTACTAAGATTCTCAGCTCACCACCACCACCACCATCGTCCTGCATTTCTACTGTATCTGGTTCTACCCCTCATCTCTCCACGAATATTAATTCTCGGAATGTGTCCACACCTGATTCATGTTCAGCACCACTACCGTCATCGTCATTCACTTTTGGTTCTACCCCTCTACCCTCTACGTCTGTTTCTACTCAGAATCCAGCCAAACCTGAATGTACCCCTGCATTGATCACTTCTGTTTTATTGCCAGAATCTTTTTCAGAGTCCCACATCCCACTTTCTTCCACAATTGTTAATGTTGACCATGTTAGAAGATTATCAAAGTCTGTCTCTTCCAAAAAATTGTTTTCATCTATAAAGTCGATTCATCAGAATGTAATATTTTAAAGAAAGAAATTTTTAATTTAAAATTAAAGAACAAAACTTATGTCCGATAGAGCGGCAAATATGAAACTTTTAAATAAAAAAATTCATGAATGGCGTAAGAGTGTTTTGCATGATGAGGAATATAGACGGTCTATGTACACATTTTTTGTATTGTAACGCGCATTTTTTGCTTGGTCTATCTAAAGCTGTTGAGAGTGCTGTGTTAGAATTTGAGAGGGATGTAATTAAAGTGGGGGGTTCACTTGGGAGGGACAGTCAGCAAAAGTTTAATCATTTTCAGTCTAGTATTGGTAAAGAAAGTGCAGCCTTACGTGCTATAAGACTAACTGCAGAAGTATTGGGACCTCGGGGGGATGAGAAAAATGGGGCAAGGGAAGAATGGCTAAATTATTCTGAAGCTTATAATATTAAGTCTCAGTTTTGCAGTTTTAGAAGTAATCGTTTCAATAATATATTTGAAAATGCTCATGCTCTTTTGTACCATCATAAACATGTTCTTGATTTTCTAGAAAATGAAGTTTCAGGTGACAATTTAAAGCTTCAAAGTATTGTTGCAGATTTGAGGGATAGTAGGGTAATTTCTTTAGTTGCTGCTATTTCACTGTTTAATCTATCACTGGGCCATACTGGGAGTTGATGAAAAGTAAAATTCCTTTTGGGTCATTCCTCTCTTATGTCAAAAAGATTGATGTTATTTTTGAGAAATTTATTTGTTAAGGATGATTACTGATGATGAGGCAGAAGCATCTTTTTTGTCAACTGCTGTCAAACGAAGAAGGGTTTCAGATTCTGATGTTGATTGAATAACACTATGAGATTAAATTCAAGCTTCAGTTTAATTACAAAACCAGATAGAATGGACGTTTCAGGTTTCTCCTTTGTCAACAAACAGGATGAACCAAACAGTATAGATGATGTGGTAGTGCCGTTAAGTTGAATGCGTTTGTTGGTAAAGGGGAAACACGAAACATCCATTCTTCTATCTGTTTTTATAATTAAATTGAAGCTTACATTAGCGGGTGGTTGGATGGGAGCATCACCCTTGAATCATATACCTATGATGTTCGCATGGGTGTACGATCCGATAGTGATGTCGTTTCTTTTCTCTTTACTAGCCTATCCTGCTTCTTTGGTTTGTGATTGTATTTTTGACAGGGGATATTTTTTTTCCTGTAAATCCTCTGCCTGTTTGTTCTTGGTTATTTATAATTTAGCTTATGATATCTTTAGGTTATGATTTTGATTGACATTTGTACTATTTTTGTTAGATTGTTTGTTTTTTTGTTTCAGCGGTCTCTCATATAACCTCAATTGTGTTGGAAGAGACCTAAAGCAACAAACAACAACAAACAACATTCAATTTCACATTATTTATCGCTTCGAGTAGCAACATTTACATTATATTGATTAATGAAATTATGTATCTATTTCCATCACTTTACATTTGATCAGTGACATGCTTTGTTTAAACAATTGTTGTTTCTCATAATTATGTACCTATCATGTAGCTTTTCTGATTATTACATATGTTTTATTTACTCATCATGTTTAGCGTCAAGCAAGATGGCTTTCTATTATTTCAACATTTTTAACACGTCTGAGTGTACTTAAACACTTTAATATGTTTTTTTTACCTGGAAGTTCGTATTCATACAATAAGGGAGTCCAATATAATGTCTATTTCTATTTAAACATTTTATAGATGCATTTAAAATGTGTATAGTGGAGAGCCAATGATAACCCTTATACTCATACTGATGTTGGGCTATTAGACCATAATAGCAATATTATAGTCCGTGTTTAAATTAATCTTTATCATTTATAGGCTATGTGGATATGATCAGCTTCCAGAGTCCGCGTATGTATAATCTGTTATTAGATATTATATTGGACTCCCTGTATGAATATGAACTTCCGGGTAAAAAAACATATTAAAGTGTTTAAGTACACTCAGGCGTGTTAAAAATGTTGAAATAATAGAAAGCCATCTTGCTGACGCTCAACATGATGAGTAACAAGAGCGCTAAGATAGGTTTGCCCGGTGTCTGTGCATTTATATGCATTAAAGCGTGTCCTTATACCGTTGCCTTAGTTATATAAACTAAAATGTGTTAGGACAGGGCGTTGAATTTTGGGTTGATTGTTGAGGTGTCTCAAAATATGTACTTATGGATAGGTATAAATTTTCATGTTCGTGGGTTGCATTGGATATTGTATGCTTTTGTGTACTGACTTTTTTGTCTAATGTTTTTATTTATTTATTTTATTTGATCGACTGTGCGCCACCAGTAGGTGCAGCATTAACTTCCATTATTGTGTTAGGTCGTGGTATGAATTTTTGACTTTTCCCCCTTTTTTGACATATATTTCTGTTGATTTTCGAGAGCTTAAATCTTGATTTCTTCTCATAACTCTGTTTTTGTCATTCTTATTGTGAAAAGGACATAAAATTTGGATTCCCCATCCCTCAAATCATTTGTATGTGAAGTTTCATAGCCATATCTCATCATTTAAATTTTTTGTAGCGGAAACACTGTTTATTTCTCAAAATGTCTTCCTTTGGCGATTTCGGCCTTTTTTCGAATTTTGAGACGTAAAATCTCAGTAATTATTGCCTCTATCTCTCTGAAAAAAATTGGGCTTACTGTCTGGTGCCAGTTCTAAGGCTCAGATAAGTTTCATGCCTTAATTTAGATTACTGACGAGTCTGCAAAGTGCCGAAGATGGTACATCTGGCGATTTCGGTGAAATTATTTTCACGCGGGTCATGTTTTTTCTTGATTTTGATGCTGTATAGTAACTGAATTATACTAGGTGAATATTTGTTTGAGTATTTTTCTTATTATCTATGTCCATGGCTTGCGATTGCTTGCAAATTATTCAATTTTGTTATTATTTTGTTTGTTTTGATGCACCTTAAACTTGCTGTTTGGTAGCATGTTCTGTTGGTGTACGAAAATTACAAGTTATTAAATAAATAAAAAATTCGTAACTTTTTTATTTGTTGTCCGATTTTAATCATTTAAAGACTGTTGTTCATGGTTTGACAATCTGTATTTGTTCAATTCAAAATAACAGCAGTTTTCTGCAGTTGAAATTTTAGTTTGGGATACCTAATTAATGTCTTTATTGTTTTTCTTATTGGGTTTTTATTTTTTATTTATTTATTTATTTATTTTTTTTTTTGTCCATTTTCAATTTTTTTTGAAGCTGTTGTGTTCCATTGTCCATGAATTCAAATATCGATTGATTTAGGCAATTCTAACGTCGAAAATTCTTAGACCCAGAACTTCATAAGAAGGAACGTTTTTTAGACTTTGCTAGTGTGGTTCATATTGATAAATCGATACGAAATCCTTTTTTATGCCTTTTTTTCAAATTAGCATTGAAAATAATTAAATTTGTTTGTTTTGTTTTGTTTTTTGTTTGTTTTTTTTTCATTCTTTCATTCATTCATTTATTCATTGCAAGAAACATTTGTTGTTAAATCTTTTGATGATCTGATATAAAATGTTTGAAAAAGAATTGTAAACTAAATACAAGCGATTTTGTCAATAAAAGAGCAAGACCAAAAAGAAAATTCATAAAATGAGCACGAAATCATTGACAAAATAGAACTAAAGCTAAACCCAAAATGTTTGTTTTCTTGCCTTTCTAATAAAATCAGTTTCTCTAATTTGTATCCAATATTTTCATATTGGTATTTTATTGGAACGAGCCCGATGTTTAAATTGAATTTTCTTTTTAAGTTATGAAAGTTGCGTAAGAATATTATAGATTGATGATATCTGAAAAAAGGCAGAGAAAATAATTACAAGAAGAAAAAACATGTTGGTTGCTTTTTTTTTTTTGGGTCCTTTTTTTCCTTGTATTTTTCTCTCTCCTTTGTCTACTATTGTTTAATATACACTTTTTTCAGATCTGTATCTTCCATCATTGCTTGGTCCCTAATGTGTCACCGAATTGATGATATGAGTTATGGTTTTAAAACACAAGCTTTAATTTTTAAAACCTAGATAATAATTTTCTCAATAAATGTTAAAATCAATGACTCGTATTGCGTAAATTTCTATGTAATACCATATTGATCAATGAGTCCGATGCAGGCCTCATTGTAATGAAAACACTATCAAACCAACCCAAAATAATGTCCATTATAACAATATTAAAACTAGCCCAAGATTGCCTACATTTACTTGCCGACGTCTGTACTTAATCAAATGCAAGGATTTTAATCTTCAACGTCCAAAAATAAATCCTACTCTCGTAGGAGTGATTAAGATTTCTATTTTTGAAGCCAGGTTGCATAACAAAAATCAAAATGATAATATAATATGCTGCTTCTACCTTTCCTTCTTTTACCTTGTTTGTTCCATGTAATTGCTACTTTTGTTCAAAGAGACGAATTCAATTCAATGTTTTTATTAGTACCGGTGACGGGGAAAATATATATACATTTGTTGTAAGGCCAGCAATGTTGTATGGATTAGAGACAGCAGTTATGACAAAGAAACAAGATAAAGAAGTTGAAGTGGTAGAAATGAGGATGTAAAGATGGTCATAACGTGAGAAATGAACGAATTCGAAGGTTGACTGAAGTGAATAATGTGTCAATAAAATGAGAGAAGATAGATTGAAATGGTTCGGACATGTTAAGAGACGAGAGAGGGAGTACGTGGGAAATAAAGATTGGATATACACTTAGCGAGAAAGAGAAATAAGGGACGCCCATAGACTAGATGGATAGATAGGGTAAAGGACGATATGAAAGAACTAAGCCTGGAAGAAGATGATGCTATGAACCGAGATGCATTGAGATGTGGCCTCAAAATGCGGGATAAGCTGAAAGAAGAAGATTTAGTACCGGTATTTGTTTACATTTCTATGTACACACGCATGCTGAAATGATATCAATGAGATAAAAGATTTATGTAAATAGAAGTCTTGTTAGCTGTTACATTTTTGCACTGCAGTCTATTGACATAAATCTCTGTAATGCGTATGCTAAGTTAGTACAAATCTATCTCGTTCAAGGTAAGGCTAAAAAAAAAAGAAAGAAAGAAATAACTCTCTCAATAACTAACACGAAGAAATTATTTTAGTTTTCTAAAGATTATGTACCAAAAAAAAAATAACGTAAAGGATCAAATAATACGTTGTTTTTCTTTTGTTGTTATATTGCTTTTTGATATAATGTTTTTTTGTGATCACAGCCCTTCAGTGTATAGTTCTGAGTTTGGGTGGATTCTTTCCACTTATGTCCACGGGCTGGATCTCTCACAGCAGTGGATGTGTCTCCAGATACCATGGTCACTGTCTGGATGCGTTGAAGAAGGAGCGGTTACTGTGAGCAGCTGACAAAGCGCCTATGGGGACTAAACATTATACACACACGTTAAGTCATGCCATTCTAACTTGTTCATGTGAAGGCGACGAGTTTATGGGCTAAGTCAACAGAACAGGATTGTACTCCCAACAAGGAATCTGCTCGAGTCATATCTGCAATTATACAATAGTTTTATGTCTTAGATTGCGCTCAACTGCCTCTCTCAAGAGGGATGAGATGCGCAATATAAGTGCTTATCATTATTATAATTATCATGATTATTTTAATTATTATCAGTCATAATTATTATCATTATTATCCTTATATCATAATCATTATTGCTGGAATCACTATCATGATAATAGACAAGACCATCTGTCCTCTGACTGCTAACACGAAAGGCATCGAATTGTCTATGATGAATCACAATATATAAAATGCAAAAAAAAAATAAAATTAGATAACATAATCCACTCACATTACTTGAATTATGACACTTTTTATAACTATCAACAATTCTGTACAATATGATAATATCATATATTTTACCTACCGTAGAATTAATAATGTCAACTATTTGATGATTCCATTAACATAACAATCTCTCTCTCTCTCTCTCTCTCTCTCTCTCTCTCTCTCTCTCTCTATCTCTATCTATCTTGCTCTCTCTGTATGTGTGTGTATATATATATATATATATATGTGTGTGTGTGTGTGTGTGTGTGTGTATGTGTGTTTTGTTTTTTGTTTTTGTTTTTTTTTGTCATATGTTTGGGTTGTTTCTCTATGTGAAAGATTTATTTTTCAATATCTGCACATAGAAGTTGTGAGACGGAATGACTCGGAATTCCAACTTGGTGTTGAGACCAATCAAACAGTCGTCTCTACAACAAATTTTGACCAATCAGCTTTAAGAAGAAGGAAGATAGAGAGAAGAAAGGAAGACGGAAAGAAAGAAAGAGAGCGAGAGAGAAAGAGAGAGAGAATGAGAGAGAGAGAGAGAGAGTTAAAATAAACCATCGTGTTGGGGAAGGGGTAAGAGGAGAGAGATATATTATAACTGAGAGTGAACTGTGCTCACTCCCGATATCTTGACTTGACATGACTTAATCCTCTTCTCTCCTTGTGGAACATAGGGCCTCTTTGAGCTTCCGCCATCTACATTTGTCCTTGGCCATCTTCTTGGTGCCCTCTTCGCTCCTTGTGGACATAGGGCCTCTTTGAGCTTCCGCCACCTACTTTTGTCCTTGGCCATCTTCTCGGTGCCTTCTTCGCTCCTTGTGGACATAGGGCCTCTTTGAGCTTCCGCCATCTACTTTTGTCCTTGGCCATCTTCTTGGTGCCTTCTTCGCTCCTTGTGGACATAGGGCCTCTTTGAGCTTCCGCCATCTACTTTTGTCCTTGGCCATCTTCTTGGTGCCCTCTTCGCTCCTTGTGGACATAGGGCCTCTTTGAGCTTCCGCCATCTACTTTTGTCCTTGGCCATCTTCTTGGTGCCTTCTTCGCTCCTTGTGGACATAGGGCCTCTTTGAGCTTCCGCCATCTACTTTTGTCCTTGGCCATCTTCTTGGTGCCCTCTTCGCTCCTTGTGGACATAGGGCCTCTTTGAGCTTCCGCCATCTACTTTTGTCCTTGGCCATCTTCTTGGAAGCCTCCCAGGTGATGCCTGCCATTTTCATTGCTTCTGTCAGTGAGCGCCTCCATGTCTGTTTTGGACGCCCAATCTTTCGTGTTCATTTTCCCCTCGTGATTTCGGTGTTGACGATATCACAATTTTACAATGCTAAAAATTAAAATCGTACATTTTTTGATCATTTCGGCTTTCCATTCACTTTTCTGCATTGGATTCGCTACACCATAACACCCGATACAACAATACAACAATATTAAAGTAATTGCGTTCCGTTATCGGGCCTGATACATGTATGTTGATTTAAAGTTTTACTCTGCAACTTTGAGTTTAGTGAATACCTACATTGAGGAGATAGAATTTTGTTTCTTAAACTAAAAGAAAAAGACACAAAAAAAAACGCACACACAAAAAAACAAACAAAAAAAACACTTTAATTTTCAAATTTCTGATATTAAAACTCAATTTTCTTCTAGGAGTCATCCCGACATGACACCATAGTGACGTGTTGATACATAGAATATTCTATTAATTTTCTAACAAACAATTATTGATGTATTCAACCTACGGTCACAGCTATTTGATATTAGATTGCTGAATAGCTGATAATTAATCAAACTTTAATCATTTGAAAGTTGATACTTTAAATGATGTCAAATCTGGTATGTGATGACAAAAAATGATTAATGAAATGTCAGTTGGTGCTATAATGACAAATGGCTAATTAATGGCTAATTGGATGGCTTGTCATGAAACACATTCTCACAGCGATAAACTGTTAATGTCAACAATAGGCTAGGAATACATGATATTGATAGAACTGTATATGATATGATTAAATGCTATTTTATGGCGTAATTATACACCATGTAGCTAAATTAGAAATCGGCGATTTTAGAAAGGGAAATATATCTGACCGCACCTACTTTGACAAAGAGAAATAGAAGATTTTAATTTACGGGGTGTCTTGATTTCAGACTCATTATTCTATGACCATTACAGATATTTGCATCTAGTTTTCATGATCTAATATGGTAAAGCCATACATTTATACCTTCTATTATGGAACCACAACAGTGTAACAAAACTATCTTTGTGTAATGTGATTGCATGAAAAGAAATCGCCAATGTAGCTCAACAATATTGGTCTTGTCAAGACTTTTAATTTGATACCAAACACGGCAACACTTGGGTCATTTTACGAGACGAGCTTGGCAGTGGCCTTGACTTTTTGGATCTTTAAAATGCTCATAATTTGTCAACTATTCGTTCAATTTTAAAAATAGAAGTATTGTTGCATTTAATTTGATTTAAATCTTTCATTCTGTATAACATAAAATTATTTTGAGGGTTTTAAAAAATGACCTTTTTGTGACCTTTGTGACGTAATTTCTCAAAATGCCGGCTCAATATGCTCAAGCAAGATATTTAATCTAGAAATTTTCAACTTTGATAAAATGAAAAAGAAAAAAAATTAGCGGACACTTTATTTTAGGTTATGGTCAAATCCATGATTTGGAAATTAGACAGACTTATCATTCAGTGGTCATGATTGTATCCAAATAAACATTATTATAAAAGGCACAATAGTTTTCTGCAGGGGCGTGGCTATATTGGTTGACTAGGTGCCTGGCACCGCATCCATCTTATAAAAATGGATTACAGCATTAAGAAAAACAAACACCCCCCCCCCCCCCCCCCCCCCCCTGAGAATTGGTATGTATCGCCTCTTATTTATTCGAGTAAGTCTTTTCTTTAATTTTAAAAATTTCTTTTGTATTTACAAATATAGTATGTTTTAGTTATGTTCTTCTGATTCTGGCACCACCTTATACTGTAAGCATGACACGCCACTGGTTTTCTGCATTTCATGGTCATACCGTTTGGCATACAATATATAATTTAAAGAGATTTAAGATGTTCAAATGTGAACGAAAAATAACTTTGTTTAAATATTCGTGTATTAATATATTTTGTATAGTTTTAAAAAATCATTTCATATGGACTTGCTTGCCATTTTGACTGCTTGGCAAAGCTTGCAGTAGTCAAGTACTCCGTATCACAATTCTTCATAGGTGAGCCAATTGAAAAGTATACTCAATTTAATCTTTGAAGAATACATTAAAATTTAATGCACGATGGTTGCAAGGGCAAACAAAATACTTATTTGCTATGATCTCCTACAGTGAAGAGTTCCATTACAATTTGTTCAAATAATTGTGTAAGACGGTCTAAAATTATTATTTGTGAGGTGTCAATGGGTCACGGCCGTATTTTTATATGTTTATTGTCTATGATTTTACAAAGAAGATGAGTATTGCATACATTGTATTCCTTTTAATCGTGTTTCATCGTCAATCTAAGACTAAGAGAATCTCTTGATCTTGAGTGATACATTGTAGCAAATAGCAAAGAGTGGAATAAGCTGCTTATATATGGGACCCGATTTGAAGAGTAAATTATCCCGTGCAACGTTTTATAGGGAAATAAGCATTTATTGTGATTCATTCTTTGTATCTAACGTTATAAACTAAATGCATTTACAATAATATCCGCGCTTTGTTAGTGGTTGCTGAATCCTCTTGCGCAAACCGCACCTGCACACAACAACAAAAAAGTGGACATCGATCCGTGATAGGATTCAGTATTCTGATAATGTCACGTCCGCCCAGCAACGAGCAGCTTGGTTCTAAACTAAGAAAATCGGTACTTCTTATTCTTCATGCTGACTAGAACTTTTTCATATGTCATGGGATCAGAATGTAAAAAAAAAAGTCAAAACATGATCAGATTTATAATGTTTTTCTCCTCTGGATACACTTTTATGCTCGTCGGAGAAGTATTTCATAAGGGTGTCCGCCATTGTTCAGATAGTTTAGAACCGGTTACTAAGTTACTATGCATCATTACGAGGGAAGTGGCGTCACGACTGTTGAATCCTATTGGTCAACAGTCAGACTTGGGGTTTGAAACTCGTTTTTCTTTTTAGATCCAGGCCAAACTCTTGGAGTGGGTGTGGTTGACGTAGTAAGATTTGTTGAACATTCGGCTAAACTGATCATGAGGTTGAAGCAAGGTTTTATTTACTCTGTCTTTGTCTTTTGATTGATTCTTCTGATAAAATACCTAGATCGAAAATAAAACAATCATCTAAGAATTTAAACACCGTTTCATAACTGCATATTTGAAAAGATGCATACTAGAATTTGTTTCAAAAAATCGTTTTTTATTAAAACCACCTTCATTAAAATGCAGAGAAACCTTGGCTTATTTGTTTATTTTTAGCATTGGTTTATTTTTATCAAGGGAGTGAGAAGGACAGAAGTGGGAGTAAATTCGATATAGAGATAAATGAAAAGGTCGTGCATGAGTGGGAGTCTTACATATTTGATATATGAAAGGAGAGCTTGACTGCATAAATCTTCCCGATTGCCGCCTCGAATATCTATGTTTACTGACATTTAATATCGACAATGATCAAGCTCATTTCAAAGTTAAATCCATTCATTATAATTCCAAAAGTGGCGATACTAGATGAATAGTCAATTAAATTTTTGACCTCCAAGGATTGAAGCTACTTGGGTTAAGATACATTGAATACCAGCTATTATTTATCAAATTAAAATAAAAACAAGATACAGAAAATAAACACAACTTTTATGCCCGCATCGCCTTAAAAAAACAATAGAAAACAAGCTTGCACAAAAGTAAGATGGTTGATAATATAGTATTCTTGAACTCCTACATTTGGAAGATTGAACAAGTCCCAGTAGTGCCGCGCTGAAGATCGGTCTGGACCGCGGTCCGACGGTCTTTTAGCTGTGAACCGAAGACCGGTCCCAGAGTGGAAGACCGGCGACGGTCCTCACTTCTTATCACCTTTCAACTAGTGCGGGGCGGTCCTTGCAAGGACCACGGTCCTACGGTCTCGCGCCATAGCCTACTACTTCCCCAGCGATTCGTTGCTTCGGTTGCCTATCTTCCACCAATCACCACCCATCCCACTTAATTAATCGCACCCACCCCCCTTTGCCATACACTAAACGACACAGACGACCATACAGGCAGACGACCACCAACCTCCACTCCGCAAACCGCCCTTTCGTGTGTGAGATGGGGGGAACAGGAGGCGCACGCCTTGGACGATTCCATTATACGGGGTAAATTTCAAAATTTACTACACCATAATGATCGCAATGACAATGATCTATGGTGAAGGCATGACCTCTCTTCTCTAATGGGTTATTGTTTGAAATGTATGTGACTACAAAAGATGTGTGTGTTTGTGTGTGTGTGTGTCGAACCTAGCAAGTAGCAAATCCGATTTTTTGTTTTCTTTTGTCCATCTCTTGTCACCACTCCTTTCTATCGCAGTGTTGTCATTTAAAATAATACAATAATATTAAAATTTCGTTTGGTGTTTTTACTAATCAAATAATATGAGTTTCATTAGTTTCTTCCTTCCAAAAAACCCAGTTATAACGTCTGAATTTTAAAAAAGTCCAATAGAATATTTGGGGACCCCGATAGCTCAGTTGATAGAGCACTCTCTTTATACGCAAAGGGCCAGAGATCGATCCCGGGTGCAGTCGATTTTTTTTCTGAATCCCTGTCTACTCAGCAATGAATGGGTAGCTGAGTTTGTTAGATCTGGCGAAAAGTCACCATCGACCCCTCTTATCACCTCATCCACCCCCTCTTATTATAACTTCACGTCTCTCTCTTACTCTTCAATGCTCGCTGCCCTCTAATGTGTGTGTGTGGGGGGGGGGGAGGGGGGGAGGGGGGGTATGAGTTGCGTGTGTGTATCAACGCCACGAACAACTCGAGCAACGCCTTGGGCGATGCCATTATCTCCGTTAATGGGGATAAATTTCAAATTTTATTAAATTATCGAAGTAACAATGAAGTACGGTGAGCAAATAAAGAAGGCATCACCCCTCTTCTCTAATTAGGTTACAATTTGAAATGAGTGTGACTACTCCGTGTGTTTTACTCCTGTAGGCCACGGTTTTCATCGTGTAGCGGTCTTTAACGGTTCAAGAATGAACGATCCCACGCTCTCAAAGGTCAAACCGGTTCGAATTTCCAACAGTCTCTCAGGAATGTTCAATGTCGAAAAGGACCGGTCCTACTAGGACCGGTCCTTTCGGTCTTCATTTCCCAAGGACCGTAGGACCGTGGTCCTTAAGCTTGCCAAGGACCGCCCCGCACTAAGTCCCAGTTGAGCCACACGGTTTGAGTTTTCGTCTTCTTATATGTTCAAGCAATTGTGAGCATGTCAGTGATCGGATTGGTGATAATGGTCATAAAATCCTATCACGAGTTCTTGGGTATAAAGTTTTACATACAACACTTCACTCGACTCAGGTGGAATGAGTACCTGAGGTGGTAGTAAGAAAGTAAAGCTTAGCAGGCGACATGTACTGCATGAAAATTATATTTGGTTCAACATAGTCCACTGGGAAAATAGATATTATGTTCTAAAATATTCATAGTTATTATTGTTGAACCTACACACAGTTTACACCAGTTAATCAAGAATAATTTTGTGTCAAGAAAACTAAGTGATTCAATATGTAGAATGACGCAAATAATTTGCGATCACACCCAGTACTTAACACTGGACACAAACACCAACTCCGCTATCCAATAATGATTATTGTAATTAAATCAACGTAGATTCAATTTATTCCATGGAAAAGTGTAAGTAATTGTATACTCGTGATTATTCAACACTTTGATATTTAATTCTTGATATTAGGATTTAGTAATAAGATCAATTCATGTGTTAAAATCACGTGATCTGGCATCCAAAACAGGGAATCTGATTGAGATATCTAACCCAACATTTTAGTCGGAATGAGCGACTTAAAATCAGGTTTAAGTCAAAATGACAAGAAATAGGAAAAGTTTTCTGAAGTTTAAAAAAATATAATTATATTTCTCAATCTATTTCAACTAAAACTTAATTAACTAAGCCGTTATGAGACGTCTGTTAGGCGATTTTAGACTTTTTCTCGACAGATACAACGCTGTTAAAAGTCCTTTTTACATCTGAGTACGGTAAGAGAATGTGAATAAAGACCAAGGACTCATCTATGTGCCGCTCAGAGTGGGAATCGAACCCATTATCTCTCGATCCGAAGGCGAGTGTCATACCACTTGACCACATATTATCCGTGATACAGTGATCTGGAAAAGTGAGCAACATAGAACCGGACAATACAAAAAGGAAATACAAAAACAAACGTGAGCTGATATCGAACACTGCCACAGGCAGATTTTTAAAAATCCATTGTCTTGGTCAAAACTATTTTTACCTCAAGTTTTAATTAATTTTGATGATTCCTGCACTTGTCAAAAAGTCTAAAATCAGAGACTTCTGGGAAATTTGGGTAGTTCCGGGTTTGAGACTTTATGACAAATTGAGGTCGATATCTCGATCAATAATATGTGAAGATTTTTTTTCTGGTTAGAAGTGATACATTTGGTATGTTATGTAAGTGTGAGACAGAATAGCGTTGGTAGAAGAAGAATGGAGATCTTGCATAATACACGTCATCTTCTATCATTTTAAGACTAGGTCTGGGGTGAAATTATCAGGCATGAGGCAAGAGAGGTCCGCCAAAATTAATCTGGAAAAGAATTCTTGATGATGCCAAAAGTGGCTAGATAGATAGATTATATCTGATAGATAGATAGATAGATAGATAGATAGATAGATAGATAGATAGATAGATTCATAGACGGATGGATAGATTGATCGATAGATAGATGGATAGATAAATAGATAATGGATTGATAAAATGATAGATTAATAGATAGATTTTATGGTCTGTGCTGATGTGATGCTTTCGTCAACATTGCCACGCGTGATCACGAGGCTGTATCCGTGACACTGTTTCTGTAATATGTATTTCTTTGTAACTTATATTATGATAACGGAGGACCTACCTAGATCTTGCTACATGGAAATTTGAATACAGTTACAGATTTGGTGATGCATCATCAGAGGTAAAAGGTTGATAGGATAGTGTTTTTAAAAATTACGCCCTTCGTCAGATCACGGATTCGTGGGATGCCGTCGCCTAGGCATTCCACGAAGAAATATAGATAATTTATCAAAGTCTGATGTTAAGAGGGATCACCCGTGTTGTCCGAATTGAGCTATTGGGGGTTAATTAAGCGAAAGGGTCTGCAGCGGGGTAGGTCACAGTGCAATGCTTTAACACGTCGGCCTGCTATCAAGCCTGTTTTTCACCTAAATGTATGTTTTCGGACATAAAAATATTGAGATCATCTTAATCATCGATAAATTTTCTTTCTGTTTCACCTACCTTCCTATTAAAAATCGATACAAAATTTTGTTGTGTTTTTTTTTTCATGCGTAAACCTACGGTTCACAAAAGCCGCTTCAACACCCGCGATTTTGTGAAATTATTAAGGGGTGGCCCTAATTTCGACACACTCCAGGAAGACGGTTTCAGAGCCATTTTGCCCATGGAACAGGAGTTTATCCCGGTTTCTATAGTGTGAACCTTACAATAACAATTACTTACTTTCCTTTGATAGGACGTTAGGCTATCGTAAAGTACTTTCCGCCAAATCTAACAGACCCAGCTACTCACTCACTACTGGGTGGACAGGGGGATCACAAAAAAACTCGACTGCACCCAGGATCGATCACGGTCACTTTGCGAGTGAAGCGAGTGCTCTATCAAATGAGCTATCAGACACCCGAGCCTAAAGTAGGTTTTAAAAAAATAATAATAGGCTACGTCCATTCTCTCCAGTGGGCCTAATCAATTCAAATCAACTTTTGTAATTTCAAAATCAATGTTTCACGCCGACGTAACACCACATTGAGACAGATGGTCATTAATGTATCTGTTTGTAAATAAAATACAAAGAATCCTGTGGAATAGTGTGGCCATTCGCACGTATATAAAATGTGTGAGTGTGCGTGTGTGTAAATGTGTGTGAAAGAGAGAGAGAGAGAGAGAGAGAGAGAGAGAGAGAGAGAGAGAGAGAGAGAGAGAAGAGAGAGAGAGAGAGAGAGAGAGAGGAGAGAAGAAGAAGAAGAAAAGAAGAAGAAGAAGAAGAAGAAGAAGAAGAAGAAGAAGAAGAAGAAGAAGAAGAAGAAGAAGAAGAAGAAGAAGAAGAAGAAGAAGAAGAAGAAGAAGAAGAAGATTATTGAGAAGGAGGAAGAGGAGTAGGAGGAGGGGGAGGAGGAGACGGAAGAAGAAGAAGAAGAAGAAGAAGAAGAAGAAGAAGAAGAAGAAATACATACTTAAGGACAAATTATCTCATTTTATGTCGTGATTTATCATTATACAAATTCGTTACCAAAGAAACCAACGAGCAATCTATTTATAGAACAGAATGAAAGGATGCTTTGTCACGACTTACTTCCGGTGTGCCATTAACATTTTGCAGCTGCCTTTGTTCAATGCACATAGAATTCCATTAACTATCCAAAGATTCATTGTTAAATGAAGGTTATCGAAGTTACCGTATTTCGTATGTCGTGATTTTGTTATATTTAACCTAGTTCGTGCTCCCTTAAAACTCAAATTCCGGTGGCAATAATGTGACCTTGTGATTTTGCCAGTAATTTTGTGCTCGTTGGCAAAAATTCAACATTTGCTGTACCAAAATATTTTGACTCCCAACCCTATTTTTTAAAGAATAGATTGTCATTAAGGCACGTGATGAGCACAAATCGCCAATCCATTTAATTGATTAAACCTCGGCCACCTCGCCCCGATTTGTTCTGACCCCCCCCCCCCCCCCCCCCCCCCGCCACCACCACCACCACCACCACCACGACCACCACCCTGTCCACCCAGCAGATTATCTGGCGGAGAGTACTTTGCGAATTCTAGGGCCCTATCTAAAGGATAACAAGCAATTGCTATTGTCCGTTTCATGCTATAGAAACCGGGATAAACTCCAACTCTTTGGGTCTAATGGATCTAAAGGACTACCCGAGGCTCATTTGCTAGATAGTTATAGTCAGAGATGGAGCAGATATGGATAGAAGATTGAAGAATGAACAGAAAAAGGCTGTTACTGTTAGAATGCTGACATCAAATAATATAGCCACGGAATGAAAGAAGAAATGTCACGATAACAACAAAATAGAGTGAAATGGAATGATTAAATAAGGGCAGGTCAACTAGTGTGGCCCTCGAGATTGACAATGCAATACAGTGAAAGGATTGCAGCTTGGTATAAATAGACACTTATTGAGCAACTCCAATTAATAATGAAACAAGCTTTGACATGTTGTATTGATGTTTTGCATAATACCTACTTGTTCTCCTCACCAGACTCATTGCACCAACACACAAAACCGTGTTTAACATTTACATTTTAGAGGGACTTTAATGAGAATTAATCACCCAATTGGCGATTCAAAGACAGTAAAAGATAGAGCAGTGACGTCATTTTCATTCTTTTCATACACGTGGATTGTCCTCAATTTATTACTCAATTTTTTATACGATTAAAGGACACAATCGGTGACAAACGCATTCCTTCAATAAAGAGCATCGCTAAATTTCTGATTACAAACAATTCAACAAATATGTATGAATATTCTGATGTAATGATACAGTGAATTTAACCAGTTGGCTGTTGTCGTACTCTGGAAAGAGACGTATCTAACATTTTGGCCCGAAGACTCGTTCTTCAAATAACGATATATTTAAATGACCCTCATCTTGGCAAAAAAATCTCAAACCTGAGACCTCTTGACGTCGCATGTTTGAGAGTGTTTGCTATGATGAGGATCATTAAAATAAAATCGATATTTGAAGGACGAGTTTTCTGGCCAAATTCCTAAATACGTGTCTTTCTATAATGGCAGTCAATTGGTTAAAGTGCTGATTCACCAATTAAAATGTCTCTAATCTATTTTGGTTACCGAATTACGGATTTTCCATCCCACGGACCAGAAATATCACTTCATCCCTATATTAATGTGATGATATGTGGTCTAGTGGTATGACAATCGCTTCCGGATAGGAAGCTCGACGCATAGTTGAGTCCTTGGAAAAGACTCTTTACTTACATCCTTTCACCGTACTCAGATGTAAAACGAGTCCCTGGCCGTTCACAGTGTTGTCTTTGTCCGCAAAAATTGTAAAATTATCGCCTAACAGGCGTCATGTCTCGTCTTACATGTTAAGCGGTGCTGGTGGCTAAGGACCCTTTGTGAAACTTTTTGAGCGTGTTTAATGGATATTGTTCAATGTAAATGTTCTAGTTTAATGTCAGTCAGTCAGTGATTAGACTCACCGCGTGATGACAACGTGTCACTCTTCCAATACAACAGGCTGCCAAAATCTTCCATAATGGACATACTACTATCAAACGTGTCATTTATTTCGTTGACACATTTAGATGAATTTCTCACAATTCTGGTAATAGAGAACAATAAAGTGTTATGTGAAAATGCTGGTTCCATTCTCCTTGGAAATGTGAAATGTCATCACGAGGACTGGATAAATACATTGTGCAACTGGTCTTCTAGTTTCATAGTGATAAATAACAATGTGAAATTGAATGCCAGCTTCAATTTAATATACGAAAACAGATAAAATGGACGTTTCGGGTTTCCCCTTTATCAACAACAAAGGATGAATGAAACACTACAGACGAATGAGATAATGTGGTAGTGGTGTTGTTAAGACCACATTATCTCATTCGTCTGTAATGTTTCATTCGTCCTTTTTTTATATAAAGGGGAAACCTGAAACGTCCATTTTATCTGTTTTCGTATATTAAATTGAAGTTTACATTCAATTTCACATTGTTATTTATTTCTTCGAGCTTCGAGCAGCAACATTTACATTCGTTTCAGAGTGATGGCATCTAAATAATTGCTGGTCGTCAAGAACGATCGTTCATCATCGTTCTTTTACGCGCCGTTATCAAAAGAATCTGCCGCAAATTGTAATATCGCCAAACCGGCGTCATGTCTCGTCCTACATGTTAAGCGTTGCTGTTGGCTAGGGACCCTTTGTGAACCTTTGTGAACCATCCTGATACTAGAGTAGTTATAACACCTTATGACTCAATTTGTCACCTTTGCATTGTTTATTCATTGTCTGGTTACACACTTCCCGGGAACTTTGAATCGGAAGGCAGGACAGTGTGGCATCACGACTTCTGCTTCCCATTAAACGTTTTTCCCATTTTGATAGAGAGGACGAATGAAAGTGTCCGTAATAAAACCTTCCGAAGAGAACAAAAAAAGGTTTAAAGAAATGTCACAATGCAATTTGCGTCTCCACCGCTCACTGCTGTCAAGAAGAGTTCATGAAGTCTATTAATATCTATTCTTCCTCTTATCAATTGCATTACATTATTGATGCGATTTTCTTGTCAGATTAAATTTGAGAATTGTAAGAACGCCGCTTTGTTTATCAAAACAATAAACAGCCTACAGGCCATACCGGGAAAATGACCAAATTTATGGACTGTTGGAAGTTTCAAAAGATGTGAGCATTTTTCATTATCAGACTTATTGTTGAAATCTTTATTCTTAACGTTACACATCTTTTATATAATTAGACCTCTATAGTCAAATTTTTAATAAGTGGCGCGTGTTTTTCTTCTTTTTCTCAGCTGCCCCCCAATGCATAGCTGCAAAAATTTGTATGAACCTCTGAATCAATTTGTCTTAATAAAAAAAAAATTTTTTTCATGAATTTTAAAAAAAAATGGAAAGGATTTCGTTTGTTACAGCTATATTAAAATTGATAACAGGTGAGGATCGGAATTCATAGAAGATTTACATTATCAAAGTTATGAATTTTCCGCAAATCCATTTTGAAGGAATTCGCTAAACTGGAGTGTTCGGTTAATTGAAGCTTAAACGATGTACGTGCAGTATTTGAATATGAAGCAACGTAATATGGCAATTATTAACTATGAGACATCTACATTTTATAACTATCAATACACATTACGGTTGAATACAAAGGAAAGTGAAGATAACGCGCTTCCAAAATAATTTTGATTGCAAAAGTTTGAGAAATAGCGTTGTTTATGCCAAAGAGGATTACATAAATTTATGTAGACTGGTCAAAAGTAAAAATTCATCAATTATGAGACAGTGTCTCCACAAATATGTGTCCAACAATAACAACAACAACAACTACATAAACAACCAAGGAATACTGGACACATCAATCAGCACAGTCTGTTGACGAGGATAATGAAAAGGAGAAATGAAAGGACTACAGAAAGATTCCGAGCATTACTCTATCCAATGAAATGTAATTTTCCTCTAGTTTGCGAAGGTTGAGGCATGCCTGTTCTCAGTCTACTCTTTATTATTTATTGCCTCGTCGGTGAGAGTAAATTTGGTGTTCCTCCCCTCAATCTTTCCTCTACTTAGGCCCAATGACCTCGATTGGATTGCGCTCACAGTGATATGGGGGAAATCGCGCAACTTCGTGTCAAAACTCCCTGATTAGACAGTCTGCTTTGAAAGCTGTTTCTGTTTCATATCTTTTTTTTTAAAACTAAGGAGTATAGTTAGCATTTTGATAAATGGTCAGAATATGCAGTACTGTCTGATTGAAACAATGAAACCATGTCAGCTTTTATAATTGCCAAAATTGGAGCCTTAAAATGACCATGGGCCAACGAATGGTAGTGTTGTCCAATACAATACAGCTGGATGCTTCCATGGAGGGCAGCAAACGATATTTAGTCAGTCTTAAAACACTTTTGCATTGACCCCAGAATAATATTCCAGATGATGCAGAAAAGAAAAAAATGGCATGGCATCCTTTTAAATATCCAGTATCATCACCACCTGCAAGAATAACAATGATTCTCTGTCCAGAACCCATGGGCCTTTTTCTGCTTGAATAATCAGACGTCCAATATTTTTTCGGATGTATATTTACGCTCACCCATACATCTTTGGATGATATCCAAATCAAAGTTATCTATGATCCTTTTCCTGCCACGTCGTTCTACACTGGTTATATTTCTGTCGTAATTCGATAACGATCTTCTCATGATTGATTGTGAAATTCCAAAACCATTGTCGTCCTCTTTAATGACTTATCGAGAGTGGAACCGATAGAGATTCCGTACCATATTGTGTTGTTTTAGAGCCTAATATGTTTTTAAAACCTTTAAAGGCCATGTGAAAAGTTCATAGACACAGATTTGTCAAAGTTATGTAAACAGTGTTTGTTAATTTGACAATATTGAGTATACAATCACTATTTCAAATGATTTAAAGCGAGAGATTTCATATCAGTCTTTGGTAATTGCGACATGATGTAGATAATATGCCATAAATAATAAATTCAAAATTTAATACAAACTACATAAGTCGTATGTTTATAACACTTAAAGCGAATTATTATTATTTGGAAAGAATAAGCATGACGTGAACTCATAATCACTACGTCAGCACAAGATTTTTTGGATATACGAAGAATTCATTCATACTTTGTGGTGCGTAACTTTTTTCATTTTTTTACAGTGTAAAATCTCTAATTTTATGTCAGCTGTTTTAAAGTAGTTTTTTTATAGGTCTTAAAGAAGAAAACTTTTTTAATATGGCATCAATACGATCCAAAATCTAGATCCAGTTAAGACAAATTGATTCAGAGGTTGACACAAATTTTTACAATTTTTGATGGAGGGACAGCTGAGAAAAACCAGAAAAACACGCGCCATTAATAAAAAAATCTGACTATAGTATGATTATTATATAATTATTATTATGATATTATTATAATATCATGCTATCATCATCATCATCATCATCATCATCATCATCATCATCATCATCATCATCATCATCATCATCATCATCATCATTATTATTATTATTATTATTATTATTATTATTATTATTATTATTATTATTATTATTATTATTATTATTATTATTATTATTATTATTATTATTATTATTATTATTATTATCATTATATTATTATTATTATTATTATTATTATTATTATTATTATTATTATTATTATTATTATTATTATTATTATTATTATTATTATTATTATTCTTAACGGCAGGATATAGGTATTGAATCGAATTGCTTTCACCATGGCAGTGAACTCCAGGGGGTTATATTATAACTAAATGAGACTGGTCTGAACTGTCGTGATAATTGAATACTAAGCTCAAATCTCAGATCATTTTGATACCGACATAAAATTAAATAGTTCTGGTCACATACTATTTCAATCGTTACTGCATTGGATATGGTCGAACAAGCCCCCATTTCGACTACAACAAAACGCCACTGTCATTTTTTATCATATTAGAACCATGCATAAGTTATAAGTCATAAAACATCCACACCTCTCTCAACCCTCACCGCCCCCCCCCCCCCCCCCCCCCCCCTTTTTTTTATCCGCGCCTCTCTCCACCCTCGCCCCCCCCCCCGCCCTCCCCCTCGCTCCCCGCCCTTTATAAACATTTATTTTCGATTTAACCTTTGAATGGATATCCTATTTTTAGAATAATATTTGTGATTCACCACCTCAAGCTTGTGGCTCGGTGGCTTAGTGGTACGGATTTTTATCTAGTCACAAAAGTTTAGCGATGTTAAGCGTAATCAGTCCCCATAGTGCACATTTGTGGTCCTCATGTTGTGTCCATGAGTAAGGCACGTTCACAAATGACCCCACTTGACTCAGGTGCGAATGGGTACCTGACTATAGACAGGGACGGATATAGTAGAGCGCTAGTATAGAAAGGACACCTAACAGGGGCCGGTACTGAATGAAATGAAGATATTATGGTTCCATGTGACCTATAAAGGAAATAAATGAAACAATGTGAAGTGCATTGAGCATGGAATACGTGAAGATGCGCTATATATTCACAGTAATTTGTAACTTAAGCGTCTAACAGATTCCTAAATTTAAAATTAAAGCCAATGTGATCAGAAATATGGGATCTATTTTTTATTTCCTTTTTTATCTTCTTCCATTTTATTTCTAATTTTTATTATACATTTCGTTTCAATTAATACTTATTATTATTATTATTATTATTATTATTATTATTATTATTATTATTATTATTATTATTATTATTATTATTATCATTATTATTATTATGATTATTATTATTATTATTATTATTATTATTATATTATTATTATTATTATTATTATTATTATTATTATTATTATTATTATTATTATTATTATTATTATTATTATTATTATTATTATTATTATTATTATTTACAGTGCAAGAAACTTTTCAATGAATTATCGTTTTAAGCCAAATTTTACAATTTTCGATACTTTGTACTTGGTACTTCTCTTCATAATACCGGGTTGAGGTAATGAGTCACATATCCTTGTCAATGGATGCTATACGTTTAGGTAAAATACTCAGAATAACCGCCAGTCGGATATAACGTACCAACAATGTGTAACATATACGTTTTTCGTTTGGTATAATTTTGTGAGAACTAATTACAATAAATTGCTATCTTAAAACAATAAGAAAGAGCGGACTGACTTCAATTTCATTCCCTCTACGCGCCTGCGAACCGAATATAACGTAACAACACACAAAAGTATGTGTAAGCTTGAATGTTTATAGTCTGATTAATACAATTTAGTGAGAGCTAGTCACTAAAAATGGCTGTCTAAAAACAATAACAATGAGCTCAGTGACGTCAATTTTGTTCATTCTGGTACGTTATAGATAGTATGCAGATGACGTCACTCAGGTCTTTGTTATTGTATTTTGCCATCCGCGTTTATGAGTAATGATCACTGAACAGTATTAACCTGATTATAAACGTTCATGGATACACACAGTTTTGTGTGTTGGTCCGTTATACTTCCGGATGGCAATGTTATGAGCTTCTTAGCCAAGCGCATACTATCTATAACCGGCCGGCGTATTGTTGTGAGTTTTTATTGGCTAAAGGCAAATCATTATTAAAGAAAGGTGAGTTTATGTAACTAGGCGATAAGCTGCATCAATTCTAGCACTCCCTTGTAACCATTTTCTGTGCTACCATCATCCCCTCTCCCCCCCCCCCCCCCCCCCCCCCCCCTATTCCCGCATGTCCCTATCGACCACACGATCCCAGTTGACTCAAAAGAGACCCATCCCACCAACTCAATGCAAATCACACAATGATGGACATCCAGCCAGAGACGTCACTCTCGACACTAGTCAAGGTCAACTAGCCACCCTAAGGTTAAATCAGTACTTTACTTGACCCCAATAAAAGAGGTCAATAATTGCAGGGAGTGGCTGGGAATGTCACTCAACCTCTTCTAATTTGTACGAGGTTCGTATCTTGGGAAAGTCAAAAAAAGGCCGTGGTGAAAAATTGATAATAATAATAATAATAATAATAATAATAATAATAATAATAATAATAATAACAATAATAATAATAATAAAATAATAATAATAATAATAATAATAATAATAATAATAATAATAATAATAATAATAATAATAATAATAATAATATAATAATAATAATAATAAAATAACAATAATAATAATAATAATAATAATAATAATAATAATAATAATAATAATAATAATAATAATAATAATAATAATAATAATAATAATAATAATAATAATAATAAAAATAACAACAATAACAATAATAATAATAAAATAATAATAATAATAATAATAATAATAATAATAATAATAATAATAATAATAATAATAATAAAAAATAATAATAATAATAATAATAAATAATAATAATAATAATATAATAATAATAATAATAATAATAATAATAATAATAATAATAATAATAATAATAATCTCATTATATCGGAAACTCTATGTTGAAAAAACCAAAGTGTCAAAACACAGAAGGTCTACAAAATGTTAACCTGTTTCATTGTAATACTCTACTCTACAGATCAATAAGCAATAATTTCACTTTAGAATCTTGTCACGTCTTCGTTTCCAATAACGGTCTCTGATATAACTATGATATATCAAACGAACTGCTGTTTAAATCACGTACTTACAAACAAAACATAACAAAACCAAAAGAAAACAAAAAAAAACAAAAAACAACAAAAAAGAACATAAAACCCCCTGTTAAGTATAGATAATTCCTGTTGTGCCAGGGTTGCGATACTGTAATAAATTGCTTCTTTCCCTTCCCGTAGTCGATGCCAACCGGAAGTGCCGGTAATAAGAATTTGAGCCAGTATCTTTCATTGATTCTTTGTTGTTATCCCACAAATTGTGTGTTTTTCTAATAGTGTCAAGGAAACATTTTGTTTTATGAAAACAATTAAATTAAGATTGATATCTATAATATCACCATGTTTAAATTCTAATAAGTTGAAACAAATAATAATCGAATTTCCTTTATTCTGCCCAAGGGAGAAATTTTTGTTCACGATCTATTCCTTACAGGTACAAAGCAAAGACCATACAATTGGACCACACTAGCATGGAGTTCACCAATTACTGTGGTAGCAGTAGCGATCGCTAAATATCTCCAAACAGGAAGTCCCCAGCCAGTCTTTAAATTCTTCACCGCAGCTGAGGACAGCATCGAATAACGCCCCCCCCCCCCCCCCCCCCCCCCCCACCCCAATCTCGTCACAGAACAGTGCAGGACTGCTGTCTCTGACTCACTCATACTAAGTAGTCGGTTTGATGCATGCGACCCAGTTTTCGATTTCTATACCCGAAGCCTGGCATCAGCTCTGTCAGGTTTTTGATTACCCCGCCTCCCTTGGGCATGGTATTTGACCAATATACCCTTCAGAATTCGCCAACATCGAAGTTTTTAAGTTCTGAGTGCTAAAATGTTTATTTTTTGCTGGATTCGAGTCATTATGTTCTGGGAGCTTCATTTGTGATGGTTTTAAAGAGTATTAAGGGTGAAGCCTTTCAGGCAGTGGACTAATTTTTGAGTTGCTTCTTCTCGCCCGAGTTCTGGCGGTGCGACTGCGCACTTAGTTTGAAGCCAATGTGTTGGTGTCTATTTGAGGCATCCAGTTATTATGCGCATGGACTCCCGGAGTTTGATGTTGAGAGTTTTCGTGTGGGGGCTTCTGGGCCAAACGGGGTCGTAGTGTTCTCCAGCAATATAGCAGAGTGCTAATGCTGACGTTCTCATGACATTACTGTGATAAGACTTTTGTAACAAAAAATACAAAACAATCTTACAAATCTTTTTTGTCAGTGCAAGAAACTACCATCGTTACTTTTCAATGAATCATGCATGTTATAATAACTGGACGCAATTAGGCCTTGTTTTAATGGACATATGTTCATTTGTTTGAAGGTGTTTCCATAACAACTAAAAATAATAAAACCATCGACCAATGTCTTTGTCATTCGTAACCGACGTATTTTCCTTCTGAATCGAACCTCTCTCAATCTAAAAATAGCTGCTATCTTGCCGTCGCTATGATGTATCCTAGTAGTAGTAGTAGCGTATGGCTACACCTCCAGATTATGTTTGTCGATCCATGATGTCAGGTCATCTCCGGCTTCAAAGATTGTTTTGTACCCCTCTTCTAATTTTGTTACTGGGCATTGTAGGACATGATGATCGATGGTTTGACGTGCCCCTTTGCAGTATTGGCAGATTGGTGAGTCAATGAGTCTCCATCGATAGAGGCTTTCTTTGCTGCGACCATGGTTGGTTCTAAGTCGGTTCGCGGTGGCCCAGTGTTTTCTTTTTGCTGTTTTAAAGTCAGGAAGGCGCAGAGTGGGGTTGGTAATAAATTGTCCATTTTTTGATGGTTTGATTGCCATTCATTGGCCCAGGCAGTGGTGATGTCATGTATACTAGTAACTAGTCTCAGACTAAGTTTGAAGTCCTGCCTCAGTAAATGACTAAAACTTGGCCAAACTTAGTCCGAAGGTGACGTGATTTTAGTCTGGGACTTGCTTAGTCAGCTCACTTGAAATCCGATTGTTTAAGTCCTTGACATAGTCAGAGACTAAGCTCTAGTCCGCGTTCATGAAAAAGGGCCCCTAACTATTTGGGTCATCAGACTTGTAAATAAGTACACTTAAAAATAGATCGATCCTCCTACTCCTTTTCTACAGCCGTTTTCAAACCTGAGGACCACACGTGCGTATGACCTCGATCGACGCGTACAACACAGAACATTTATATTTTCTGTGGCTTGCATCCCCAGACAGTGATCGAGTTACATCCAAAGCAATTGTACAATATGGAGTTACTGATTCGATCCAGCAACAACTATAGAGAAAGCCTAGGTTCCGTCCAGACACAAGAGAACTACCTGTCTGACGTCATTTATCCCTGATCCATGTCCTTCCTACAATACTATTTTTTCAAACAGGATAGTTACCTAATCCCCGTTATGCACTGGAGCGTGACACACACACACACACACACACACACACTCTCTCTCTCTCTCTCTCTCTCTCTCTCTCTCTCTCTCTCTCTCTCTCTCTCTCCTCCCTCTCTCTCTCTCTCTCTCCTCTCTCTCTCTCCTCTCCCTCCCCTCTCTCTCTCTCCCTCTCTCTCTCTCTCTCTCTCTCTCTCTCTCTCTCTCTCTCTCTCTCTCTCTCTCTCTCTCATACACGCATCCTCTCTCCCTCTCAATCCGTAAAATATAATTTTATAATTTTTAGATTTACCAATTTATCTGTGCTCGTTGCCAATATTTAACATAAGTTAACATAGGAACAATTTTGAACCTCATCCCTAATATATATTTTTAAAGACTAGATTGACGCTGTCCCAAGTGTTCGTTTTCGTATCAATCGCCACAAAAATTCTCCAAAACTTATTTATTTTGAAATACCATGGAGGAAAATCGTGATCGTCTGTTTTTTCTGAGTTTAATAATGAATAAATAATCCAAACTTTCCACAGAGTTGAACCTACTCGTGCTGAATTATCTGGTTTTGATTCATTTTTCATAATATTTACTGGGATTTTCCAAATGACTTAAAAATGAAGTATATTTGTGGCGAACGTTACGAAAATGATGTTTTAGCACAACCCCATAGGTCTATAAATTTTAAATAAAAGTATTCAAATTCAAGTCAAAAAATAAATCTGTCTTTTGTTAGCAGTGTTTATTGTAAAAATTCTTGTAAATGACAATTTTGTATCCCCTTTACTACTCTCTCGTCATTTTCATCGTGACTTTTTTTAGCCTTAAAGATAATATGTCTGAACCAACATTTACGCCTCTTTGTTCCCCAAACCATGGAATGAAGGGAGGTGTGGATGGTGGGACAGGGGAGGGGGGTGGGGTGTCACGTCCGCACTACACCTTGTCCTGCCCTTTATGACCTTAGCAGCATTCAGTGGGGAACTAGGACACCAGATATTAACCCTCTTCCGCACTAGGACAGGACTGTCCTGGGACAGTCCTGTCCCAAATCTGTAACATATAGAATTTAGAGAAATCTTCCGCACCTATTGGGACGGGACAAAACAGTCCCGTTGTGTCCCAAGCCGTTGTGAAATGCTACAAAATCAACGGGACAGGACTGTCCCAGTCCCGTGTTCATATCGTTTGTGATAGTAGAAAAATATAGCAGACTTCCGCACTAGGACAAAAAAGTCCCAGACTTGGCGGCGCCGTGTCAAAATTGAAATGCCTGTCTTTATTTTCTACATCCCTACTACTACTACTACTACTACTACTACTACTACTACTACTACTACTACTACTACTACTACTACTACTACTACTACTACTACTATTTCTACTGTTGATTCTGCTGCTGCTAATGCCACTAATATATTAATACCTACATCCCTTACATTTTGTATTTATTTCCAATTCCATTGTATTTATTTTCCAACAATAGTCCACAATTTATTTTAGTTCACTGTCTTCTATACTGCATTACACAGTTCCTACCCGCCTCCCCTCTTTTAACATAATTAAGTACGCGCCTTTTATAAATTTCTATTGCTCTGTTTTAATTCGCGCTTCCTCACAAAGTAGCATACAATTTCCTGCCCATCAATGTTATTGTTTATGCATCTTAACAACGCCACTACCACATTATCTCATTCGTCTGTAGTTTTTAATTCATCATGTGTTGTTGATGAAGGGGAAACCCGAAACGTCCATTTTGTCTGTTTTCGTATATTAAACTGAAGCTTACATTCAATTTCACAGTTATGATTTATTTATTTATTTCAATTCTGAATATAAAAAAGCAAGAACAATTCAAAAAATAATTCTATGTGATGAAACCACGTACAGAAGGCATAGCAACATAAACATTTTCGGCAATTTAAAAACGTATGTTTATAAATATAATTTAAGAAGTGTCACACTTTGTGACACAGCAGTAACGTGTCTAAAATCGGTCGCACATCCTTTCGGTACCTTGTGGGATCAATTATCTTTATCGTTATTTATTTCGGGAATTTTCAATGAAAATATTTTTAAGTAAGTCCTTCTGAGCCATTTGGACTCATTGTAAGACAAATTAACTCATTTAGAGCCTTGTAGCCAATGGTGCAGGAGTTATTCCGGTTTCAATAGCGTGAAGCGGACAATTAACGTATTTGTTTGAAAACCTTTGAACAGGACGCTAGTCTATCGCAGATTACTATCCCAGCTTGACAGGTACACTTTTACACCTGAATGGAGTGAGTGATTGGAGTAAATTTTCTTGCTCTAGAAAGTACAAATTGGCTTCGGTCGGAATCGAACACAGAACCTCTGAGTCCAGAGTACAACGCGCTAACCATGGGCCATCTTGTCTGCTAAGCTTATAAATCCGGAACTTATCCATGTTGCTGTAGCGTTGAGCAGACAGATAACAGTTTAAAATTTAAAAAAATAAAATTCCCTTTTTCATCCCATAGGGGAAATTTTTCTCGAGGGTCTATTCCAAGGGAAGACTGGAATAACCCAGGCGTCAGCCGCAATGCATACCGCAAATTGAGCTAGGGAGAGGTATAACCCAGGCTTTAGCCGCAGTGCAGCGCCGCGAATTGAGCTAGGCGAGGTTACTTACTCAAGGCAACACAGCGCATCAGCGGGTGATCGAACTGATGGCTTTCGGGTACGAAGCAAAGACCGTACCACCGAGCCATGCTGACTTTCTATTATCCTCTTGAATGATGCTAGTCCGTCAAAGATTACTTTCATCAGCGAACTGGTACTCATTTGCACCTGGGTAAAATGAGGTGATTCCAAGAAAGTCATTTTAAGATAAGATCGGAGATCACCATAGAGTCTACGGAATTGACCCTTGAGCAATCTTTGGGTCATTAAAGGATGCACCCAATATTGTTTTCTCTTTCAATTTGTCTTTTTTTTTCCACGTAGTAAAGCACAGAAATATGCAACCTCTATTTCATCCATTACTAGTAGTAGTAGTAGTAGTAGTAGTAGTAGTAGTAGTAGTAGTAGTAGTAGTAGTAGTAGTAGTAGTAGTAGTAGTAGTAGTAGAAGTAGTGGTAGAAGAGGTGGTAGTTGTAGTGGTGGTAGTAGTAGTAGTAGTAGTAGTAGTAGTAGTAGTAGTAGTAGTAGAAGTAGTAGTAGTAGTAGTGGTTGTTGTTGTTGTTGTTGTTGTAGATGTAGTAGTCGTAATAGTAGAAGTAGTAGTAGTAGTAGTAGTAGTAGTAGTAGTAGTAGTAGTAGTAGTAGTAGTAGTAGTAGCAGTAGTAGTAGTAGTAGTAGTAGCAGCAGTAGTAGTAGTAGTAGTAGTTGTTGTAGTAGTAGTAGTAGTAGGAGCAGCAATAATATTACTCTTGCTATAAGTATATTTCATGATTATATAAATCTTATGTAAACAAATCCCATTGTACAGTGTAAAAAATCATTATCGTCATGTCGTATCTTATGTTGATTCATAAAATGTGAATTATTAGAGTTGTACCAAGGACTTATTTTTTTAATTATTAATTTATAATTCAAACTATTAAATAACTAATCTATTAATTAGAAGATTTTACATTATTATTATCACCATTATAATTATCATTATCATTATTATTATTATTATTATTATTATTATTATTATTATTATTATTATTATTATTATTATCATTATTATTATTATTATTATTATTATTATTATTATTATTATTATTATTATTACTATTATTATCATTATTACTATCATTGTTTGCCTTGCTTTATACTTTATTATTGATTTTATTTACTTGATTTGTTGATGAAAATATTATATTCTTGTATGAGTTATATTGACTTTGCCTGCAAATAAACTTTTGAATCTTGTAAAAAAAAATTTAAAAAGAATGCATTCGCGCAGGTGTGTCCCGGGACAGTCCTGTCCTAGTGCGGAACCCCTTTTGAATAGAAGTTTTCTCCAGTGGGACAGGACAAATTTGTCCTGGGACAGTTTTGTCCTAGTGCGGAAGGAGTCTTAGAAATCAGAGAGGAGAGAGAGAAATATGCAAGGTCATAACATATATTTCTATATCATTTGTAATAAGCATAGTGAATTTCCACGGTTTTATTAAGGTCAATGCACTTCACGTTTCGTCGTCAAACCTCCTTCAAGCCTTAAAGAAACAATGATTGATACAAAACACAATTTAATTTCTGTAACACATTTTGATTAACAGTATATTATTGTACCACTATCGGCCTTCAGAGTTGATTGAGGAAGTGTGGGCATCAAAGTCTTATTTCGAAATTCTCGTTTAATTGTTATTTTGTTCGTTTGTTTTTTTTTAATTTGTTTTTGTTTTTGTTGTTTTGTTTTATTTTGTTGGTTATGTATTGCTATGTTTGTTTGTTTGTCTTCTTTATGGGCTTGTTGTTCTATTGTTTTGTTGTTTTGTGGGGGGATTAGGGTTGGGGGAGGGAGGGGGGGATTGCGGTCGATGTGCACATCACATAATATTATTTGCAGGCCTGATATCTGAACGCAGTTACGGGCTTTCTATTTAGCATTGCTGTAATGGTGTGATGTCACGTCCGCCCAACAACGAGCAGCTTGGTTCTAAACAAAGAAAATGGGTATTTTTTTTATTTTTCATGCTGGTTAGAACTTTTTCATATGTCATGTGATCAGAATGTATAAAAGTCAAAACATGATCAGATTTATAATGTTTTTCTCCTCTGTACACACTTTTATGCTCGTCGGAGATGTAGTTAATAAGGGCCATTGTTCCGATAGTTAAGAATCAGTTGCTAAGTTACTATGCGTCATTACGAGGGAAGTGACGTCACCACTGTTGAATCCTATTGACAGTATTTCGTGTTGGTTTGAGAGTATTTCCATTACAACAATGAGCCCATAACATTTTGTAGTTCTGTACTTTTCAGACCTGCATATATAAGTACACATTGGTAAAGCTTTTTTTTTTTCTCATCCTAGATTGGTTCATAATCTTGTGACAGATCACACTCGTTGTAGCTTGATATCCTGAGAAGTTATTCATTTTTTTTAGCTTTATGTGGCGCAATATCCACTAAATGTGTTCAAGGCGCTTTACAAGGGATCCCTAGTCAACAGCAACATTTAACATGTAGGACGGGACATGATGCCTGCTAGGCAATATTACAGTTTTTCGGACAAAGGCAACGCTGTTAACGGCCAGGTACTCATTTTACACCTGAGTACGGTGAGAGAATGTGAGTAAAGAGCCTTTTCCAAGGACTCAACTATGCGCCGAGCGCGAGGCTCGAACCCAGGACCTTCCGATCCAAGCGAATGTCATACCACTAGACCGACATAGCCGCACATATTAATCACAAGACCATTCAAGGACACATCACCCTAATCCGCCTTATCTTTGACAATCTACTCTACGTCAATCTGCCAACACATCATCAACAGCAATCATAAAACATGTGACGTCATTGGTTATTCCGCTACCGTAAACGTTCGATGTGACATCATTGATTGAATGATGGATTGATTGATAACCTGCTGGAATATTATTAGAAACGCGTGTGACGTCACAGGTGAATGTCAAAGGTTTTATTTGATAACGAGACGGGAGTGGTCATTCTATTATGATACATTTGTATGTGTGAGTTCGTGCATGAGTGTGTGGGCGTGTATGTTACAAATAAACCGTGTTTAAGCTTTTATTATTACTATTTTATTATCTACAGATGTATAAACACTAGATAGATAGATAGATAGATAGATAGATAGATAGATAGATAGATAGATAGATAGATAGATAGATAGATAGATAGATAGGTAGATAGATAGATAGATAGATAGATAGATAGATAGATAGATAGATAGATAGATAAAGAGAGAGAGAGAGAGAGAGAGAGAGAGAGAGAGAGAGAGAGAGAGAGAGAGAGAGAGAGAGATTTCCTCTATGTTCAATGACCTTCACCGTACGTTTTGCCCCGGCCGGCACTGCTGCCATCCACTCTCGGTCACTGTCCATGCTCACTGACGCTTGACCCAGTCATGATACCTTAACAGCGGCCAATGCTCCAGTCACCACTTCTCCTGCTGCCCATTGCCACACACGGATAAAAGGTGCCTACCTTTTAGTTTTAGTTTCTGGTTTTCCCGAATGACGGGTTCGAAACGCACGGAAGGTCAAACTGTCGACAACCTCCAAGACCCTAACTCATTCAAGGTTGACCTGCCCAGTGACGTGTGGTCTAAATTTAGATTTGTTTTCCTTTCCCGCACGGTCCTGCCATGTGAACACACCGTGTGCATCATTGTTGAACAGACGTCACACATTTCTTTAATTCTGGTCTGAATTTTTTTACTTTTTTTTTACAGATGCATTCAGATATTCCCAACTCGTCATAAAGTCACAGAACTATTTTGACGTCCCAGGTTTAAGTATTTTTAGCAAGTTTGGGATTACCTTAACCATCCATATTTAATTTATTGAAGTTAATGTATTCTGGCTTTAAAAGAAAAAGTGTGGACAATGTAGAAGATTATGATATAATTATGTAAGGATATACAATTTACCTGCCTCTATCTATCTATCTATCTATATATATATATATATATATATATATATATATATATATATATATATATATATATATATATATATATATATATATATATATATATATACTGGGTACAGCTGGGGCGACCATCCCCAACCCAGCGCGTCCACAGGTGGCGGATCGTGGAACGGCCTACAGATCCTGATCTATAGGTTAGCTGTAAAGCCGCGGACCAACTGGCGATAGTCGTGGAGAGTGAGGTTGGGTAGTCTGGCAGCACAGCTACACATACAAAATGCCTCATATACTCTATGAAGGGACTATCAAGGTGAATGGGAGGCGCCTTAAAACCTGCCAAATGCTCCCACTGCCTTGTGGGTTATGACCAGGAGGTCAAAAGGCTATGGAGTAAACCAGATAAAAATCCGTCAGAAGGCAACGGGAAACCACTGACGTATCATCCCAAGATCGTCATGATGTCCGTCCAAGCGAATCTAGTCAACGACGTCAATGGATGTTTTTCGAGCAACTCGATTACAGCCTCGTCCGGTAGAGATAGCCATGCAGGTGAACAGGTGACTCTCGACCGTCATCCAGCTACTGTGCACCACCAAACATTACGAACAGCAACATGGAATGTAAGAAGTCTGTACCAGAAAGGAAAATTAGCAAATGTAGTTATGGAAATGAAGAGATTGAATATCAATGTTTTAGGATTATCAGAAGTTAGATGGAAAGGAGCAGGAGAACTTAATTATGATGACTGTAAAATTATATACTCAGGAGGAGGAGAACACCAAAGGGGAGTTGGAATTATACTAGATAATAAAACGGCGCGAGCAGTCAAAGGATTCTGGCCCATATCAGACAGAGCAATGGCAATCAAACTACAAGCAAAACCTTTTGATTTTGATATTTTACAAATATACGCCCCAACCACCAGTCACGATGATGAAGAAGTGGAAAATTTCTATCAACAAATAGATAAAGCAATGCATCAGTTTAAGTCTTCAGACATAAAACTCATCATGGGCGATTTTAATGCCAAGGTGGGCCGAGAAAGAATAGAAGATATTGTGGGCCCACATGGTCTGGGAGACAAAAATGACAGAGGTGATCGTCTTATTCAATGGTGCCGTCAACATGATCTGACAATCACAAATACCTGGTCAACAAACCACAATAGAAGGAAGTGGACATGGAAAAGTCCTGGAGATGGAGTGAGAAACCAAATAGATTACATACTCATCAGCAAACGTTTCCGAAACTCGGTTTTGTATGCCAAATCTATGCCGGGGGCTGACTGTAACAGCGATCATATACCTGTGCTATGCCCCATACGAGTTAAATTGAAAATCTGCAAAAGAGCAAAGGCTAAACCTAAATACCAACTAGACATTCTCCGGGAGGAACAGAAGATACAAGAAAAATTTGAACTATCAGTAAGAAACAAGTTTGAAGTGCTTGGAGAACTAACAGATATAGAAGAGAAATATGAGCAGTTTAAAGACAGTGTTGCTGCATCATTAGAAGAAAATGTTCCAACCACACTTAAGTTGCAGAAGAAGAAATGGATTACTCCAGAAATATTAGAACTAATGAATGAGAGAAGAAAGGCCAAAAATCAGGAAGAAAAATACAAGACTCTGAACAGGCAGATAAAAAGAAAATGCAACGAAGCTAAAGAAGACTGGATAAATGAACAATGTCACTATATAATGTCCTGCAAAGAAAAAAATGGCAAATTCTTCCATCAGAAAATCAAAGAAGTGACAAACAAAACTAAATCAGGTGCTAAAAGTGGATGCATCAAAGACAAGCGTGGAAACACCATCATGGACAAAGACTGCATTCTAAACAGATGGTCAGAATATATTGAAGAACTTTTTTTTGATAATCGAGGAGAAATGCCTATGATAAAAGAACTGGAAGGGCCTTCTATAATGAAAGATGAAGTTAGGAACGTCATGAAAAGCATGAAAAATGGAAAAGCTGCAGGACCTGATGCCATAACAATTGAGGCCTTGACTGGCCTGGGTGAATGGGGGATTGAATTCATCACAAACCTTCTAAATCAAGTGTATGACACAGGAAAAATGCCAACTGATATGAAACGATCCATTTTTATAGCACTACCAAAAAAGCCAGGGGCAGTTGATTGTGAACAACACAGAACTATTAGCCTAATGAGCCACCTCACAAAAATTCTTTTGAAGATAATTTTACTAAGAATAAGAAATAAAATACGACCTGAAATTGGGGAGATGCAATTTGGTTTTGTTGAGGACAAGGGTACCAGAAATGGAATATTCACATTATCAATGCTGATGGAAAGATGTATTGAAGTAAATAAAGATCTGTATATGTGTTTCATCGACTATTCAAAAGCCTTTGATAAAGTACAACACGAAAAACTATTCAAAATTCTATCATCCTTGGACATTGATGGTAAAGATTTAAGAATATTACGGAATTTGTACTGGGAACAAGAAGCAGCAATGCGTGTTGACAACGAACTAAGCAGTTTTACACCTATTAGAAGAGGAGTTAGGCAGGGGTGTGTTTTGTCTCCAGATTTATTCAACCTCTATAGTGAAATGATATTAAGAGATATCGAACATAAGAATGGGGTGTGTATTGGAGGAAAGAATGTAACAAATCTGAGGTATGCAGATGATACGGTTCTACTGGCAGAGTCTGAACATGAACTACAAGAATTACTGGATGTTGTAGTCAGGAGTAGTGAAAATATGGGACTGGAACTGAATATATCTAAAACAGAATGTATGACGGTATCTAAAAATAATAACCCACCAGCCTGTGTAATAACAAGCAGAGGACAAACAATACAACAAGTTGAATGTTTCAAATATTTAGGCTTCAATGTAACATCCAATGGAAAATCAGATTGTGAAATAAAGAAAAGAATAGGTATGGCGAAGAATGCATTCAACCAGCTGCATACAATTATGAAAAACAGGAATATTAGCATGAAAACAAAAATCAAGGTCCTGGATTGCTATGTACTGTCTGTGCTGCTATATGGTTGTGAGAGCTGGACCATAAACAAGACCATGGTTAAAAGACTGGAGGCAGTGGAAATGTGGTTTTACAGAAGAATGATGAGGGTGTCATGGATGGAAAGGAAAAGAAATGAAGAAATTTTAGAAATGGCAAACAGAAAAAGATCACTGATAACAAAAATCATCAAACGCCAAATGGAATTTTTAGGACACATTATCCGCCACCCTGGTTTGGAAATACTCGCCTTGACTGGAAAGATGAATGGAAAAAGAATAAGAGGAAGACAAAGAATAACGTATTTGAAAGGGATAAGAACTTGGACAGATGAAGCTGAGAAAGGTGGCGCTGCTTTAATAGAATTGGCAAGAGATAGATCAGCTTGGCGGAAGATGACCTCCGACGTCTGCTTCAGATATGGAACTACATGAGATGAGATATATATATACCTCTCTTAGTCCCTCTCCCCTTCTCTCTCTCTCTCTCTCTCTATCCTCTCTCTATCTATCCGTCCCCACCCCTCTCCCACCACCCATCTATTTCTCTCTCTCTCTATTTAATTTATGAAACGGTAGCTTCATCATTCATTTGCCTTAAAGAGTTCAAGGTCACCTGCCGAATTCGACACCCGAATATAGCGTTTTTATTCTTTCACAATATATATTTCCATAAACAAGATATTTATTCGTTTTCTTTTTGCTCTTTTTTATATCTTTTAAAGCCTGATTTGAGGTTATTTGTTTTCTTTATTTTAATTTATTATGAGGTTCGATTAACCCTTCAGACGGGTTAAACTAAACATATTTTTACAGCTGCATCAGGGGAACATGTGTCACAATGCGACTCGCGCTTCATTGAATCACTAAATCTGAACAAATTTGCTTTATATCTATTATATCGAAGTAGAGATTTATTAAGTATCCATAGTATGAGTATACGTAAACTCATCACTTGTGCCCATCAGATCAATCATAGCAACACACAATGTAACCTTTAACGTTTGTAGTCTGAGAGAATTTGATGAGAACGAATCACACAAACCTGCGGTCTGAAAACAATGACAAAGAGCTGGGTGACATCGATTTTATTCATTCAGTTGCAAACGAGATGACAATCAGACAAAATCATTGATTGAAAGAGATTCAGTTTCGTGGAAAAGGTAAACATTTTCCATGACCCTTTCTATGACGTCGTTTAGGGTTATACTTACATAAAATCATAAACTTTACTTCCGGATCCGGTGTCCCGATGGTGTCGGGTCTTTGTTGTTGTTGTTGTTGTTGTTCTTACATGTTATATGCAGATGACGTCACTCACCTGTTTGTTGTTGTATCGTGTCAATCTAGAAAGGTCACCATTACATATCACATTAAGTTGATGGAATGGTATAACATTATTCACTACCAGTAGCTAGGTACACCTTTTAGAGCTGGTACTAGGGTTCGAGGACCGGAACATCGGAATCGGAAAATTGCTTACCGGTTTACCGTATTCAGTCTTGTATTCAGGTTGCCAGAATTATTTTGATATAATATAAGAACAAGACCTTATATTTTTATTATTGGATGGGAACAATAATAAAAAAGATTCTAATATCTTCTTAATTATTCGATTTTTAAAAAGTCATGGCTATAATAATATTTTCATGGGAAAGTAATACCACCAATAAACCTTGAGAAAACATTATCTATACTATTTTGGTCTCATCTATGGAATATCATACTCCAAACATACGTCCAAATAAAACTATTGACATTTCCTAACTCGTGACCTCTCGTAATAATAGCCGACAACTGGACCCGATGAATGAATACTACTCTGATTGAATACTATAGACCCGGTGATGTGCTTAATTATTACCAATGTTATTATACTTATAAACTTGTTGATATTACAGCGTGGTGGAAATGTGAATATGAGATGGCAAGATCAAACTCACAATATAGAAATATGGAAAATGTCAAACCAAGAATCTCACTCAAATTATGGGAAGGACATGAAGATGGTCGGTCTTACCTTGTAAAAGATATGATAGAGCAGGAAGTAATGACACCCGTCAGACCTTTTATTGGAACCCACAAGAGACAGGAAATTTTGGGCGTCCGAAGCAGACATGGAGACACTCACTGCCTGACGAATTGAAGACGGCAGGACTCACTTGGGAGGCTACCAAGAAGAAAGTCAAAGACAGAAACAGATGCGGACCCTTGTGGAGGCTCTATGTTCCGCAAAGAATGAAAAGGATTAACGGGATACTTTCCATCAGGTCTTAGTTTAAAGACTCAGCTCCTCAATCACGTTTTAGATGTACAGATAAAACTGTGTACAAAACTGAAACATAAGACACTTACAGCATATCAAATCAAATAAATCAAATTGTATTCAGGACACATATCCAAATTTCTAACAATATATTTGGCTGGTTTGTTCAGTTTGGAACATAGTTTGTAAGTCTAAATAACAAAAAGTAACTTTTAAAATATACAATCGTTCAACAGTATCAAATCATGAAATTAATAGCAGAGATGAAATAAAGGTTAGGTATAAATCGGTCCCAATACAGAATTCCCTCTCATGATTTTGAATTCATTAAACGTTTCTATCTACTGCAAAAGTTGACACCCAAGGCTAAATAACATAATGTACCAGAGCGGTGGGTTACATAGTAATGGGTCAAAACGTTAGAAAGATATATAGCAATAAAGATAAAAATCAATCGATTGACTGAATGCAATTGCTATATATGTATGATATTTATAGAGTTGTGATATTTATATATTTGTGATATTTATGGCTTGTATCACAAATGATTTCTATATCTGATTTGTGAAGACAATATATAGCACAAAGGTCACATAAAACTCTGCCTATTGCGTGGGCGTAGGAAATCCCCATTAGGATTGTCCCATCTCAGCCCTAATCCCGGAGCTCAACTCTTGACATCTTATCTCATCCCATCAGAAAAAAAAAATCAGAAGGTAATTTCCCATTACTAACCTTTTTCAGGGTTAGACAAGTACAATCAGAGGACTTCTCAGAATAAGTAAAGGCTTGGGTCACACGTGAGTGGATGGCGTACGATTGTTCTTTTGCGAATGTTTCTAAGAGTTTGTAAATGCCAACGAATAGACCAATGGTCGAGTCTTCAGAGATTTGGCATTGAATAAAAGACGGCCAACATTGATTCGATACCATTATATTTTATAAAGCATTGTTCCATTTTGAACTTATTTCTACCATACTATATCTGTTATATCTAGTCTGTTCCAAGTCCCGTGCGCATGGAATATCGCAAATTCCTCCAAAGTTACGAACAAAGTTACGAAATGTGGTGCCGCTTATATTTCTAAGTGACATTGCGAATTTTGAATACCGATAGTGATAGACCAAACCGTTCCCTCATAATGCCGAATTCCTTTGATCTTTTCATCGTTTGCAATAAATTATGACTAAAACTTTAAAATGTTCATGGTAATGTTATGTTGATTCTCTTTCTCGTGGGGAAAATATTCACAACAAAGTTGGATTCACTGGCGTAGTTTAGCAAATAATTTTGGGTTGTTTCAAATAGTGTAACAATATATATAATTTAAATAGGACAGTGTTGAAAAGAAAAAAAGCTCATGCGATTATAATTTATCTCTTCCCCTGCGGACGACAGATCCGTAATATTAATATACTATACGACACAACAGCCCGTGAGGTGCTTATAAGTTTTCTTGGACAAAGACATTGATGTTAAAAACCAGGGGGGTGGGGGGGGGGGGTCTTCCGAATTTTTACGCCCATCTTCGATAGGGCGAGGAGAGTTGTCTTTCACAAAGACATAATCTCAGACCAACTGTTGAGCAAGACAACTTATAAAGGTCACACAAGTCATGTCATGAAAACCCACTGCTTACCCATTGAGGACGGTATGTGTTTGCTATACCTAAATTATATTCACTGGGGAGAATAGGGTTACGTGAAGTCGCGCCAGGCAGGCGATGGATGAGGATGGAGGGCAGCTGAAGGAACTTCAGAACTGGTCTCTTCTTCAATGTGCTAGGCAGAGGATATCCTATGGATACAATGGCTGGGACACACGTCCTGTAAGGACACTGCTCTCTCACAGAAAGCAATGGCAAACTACTGTGAGTAAACCTGCCACGGAAACCCGAATGAAGAAAAGCAAAACAAATAACGATATGAGACCTGATAATGAGACCCCCAAGTTAGATTGGTCTCCAAAGCGTATTGGGAAGAACCTGACGCCGGCGGGAGTACCAGCCTAGTTGATGAAGGCATAACGCCTGACTGTACAGACCTGGGAAAGAACCGGAATACATGGTTAAAGCGGAACTACCTCATAGGAACTTGGAACATAAGAAGTATGGCAGCCGGTAAACTCAACACCATCATCAATGAAGCAGAAGAAAACAAAATAGACATTCTGGGACTGTCGGAACACAGATGGGCTGGAAGTGGACATTTCACAACCAGCTGCGGAGGAAGGATAATTTACTCAGGAAGGGAAAAATCTGGACAAAGCGGTGTGGCAATCTATCTCGCAAAAACAACAGTCAACAGCCTCATTGGATACAAACCAGTGAGTGATCGCATTGTTAGCATTAGACTCCAAGGTCAAGCTAAAAACATCACGTTTATTCAAGTTTACGCACCAACAACTGCTGCAACTGAAGAAGCAATAGAGAATTTCTATGATGCCCTACAAAAGGAAGTGGACAACAAAGATAAACAGGACATATTAATAATCGCTGGTGACTTTAATGCCAAGGTAGGACGAAAAAAGAACAGTGAAGAAGATGGAATCATTGGAATATCCGGACTAGGGGAAAGAAACGAAAGAGGCGAGACACTCATAGATTTTGCACTGGCAAATCAACTTGCAATAAAAAACACCATGTTCAAAAAACATCCAAGAAGACTATTTACGTGGACATCGCCAGATGGAAGAACAAAAAACCAAATTGATTACATCATGATTGAAAAAAGATGGTACACCATAATTCAAGACGTCACGACCAAACCAAAAGCAGACTGTGACACAGACCACGAACTTTTGATATCAAAACTGAAACTGAAGCTTAAAATGAAGAAAAAAGTTACAAGACCTATTAGATACGAAGTTGACAGTATCAATGAAGAATTTGCGATTGAAGTAAAGAATCGTTTCCAACTGCTACTTCAAGATATCGAGGAAAAGGAACCGGATGAGATCGCAAATGAGACAAGGAAAATATACTTGGAATCAGCTGACAAACACCTTCCTAAAAAACGGTGCAAAAAACAACCATGGATGAGTGAAAATACACTAAACAAAATCAAAGAGAGGAAAGACGCAAAGACGACTCATGGCACTCATAGCAATGTATACAAAGAGATAGCTAAGGAAGTGAAAAAGCTGTGCAGAACGGATAAGAAAGAATATCTCATGAGAAAATGCAGAAAAATAGAAGACCTTCAGAGAGAAAACAAGACCAGGGAAATGTATGATGAAATAAAAACCATCACAAAAAGTTTTCAATCACGAATAGGGGTGATAAAAGATGAGCAAGGTAAACCCCTCACAGAAGCAGAAGACATAGCAAATAGGTGGAAAAGATATTGTGAAGATATGTACACAGAAGACCAAATAAACGAAATCCAACCTTTGCAAAACAACATGCAAAATGAAAACAAAGAATCTAGCTTACCACCTCTAAAATCTGAAATAGAATGGGCAATTAAATCACTTAAAGATGGGAAAAGTCCAGGTTGTGACAACATTCAAGCTGAGATGATAAAAGCAAGCGAAGATGAAGGAGTTGAAGTATATCTAAGACTTTGTACGAAAATTTGGGAGAAAGAAATTTGGCCCTCAGATTGGAGGAGAGCAATTTTTATACCATTGCCTAAGAAAGGAGACTTACAACTATGCTCCAACTACCGAACAATATCACTCATCAGTCATGCAAGCAAAATCCTTCTAAAAATTATCATGAACAGGATTGAACGTAAACTGGAAGAAGAAGTCGGTAACACCCAGGCAGGTTTTAGAAAAAACAGAGGGACAAGAGACCACATATTCAATTTGCGTCAAATTATTCAGAAGCATCGAGAAGTAAATTCTGGCCTCCACACTTGTTTTATAGACTATTCGAAAGCTTTTGATTGTGTTAATCATGAGAAACTAGGGGAAACTCTCCTGGAGATGAACTTTGATCCTAGAATTAGAAACCTGATAAGATCCCTCTATGAGAACCAACAATCAGCGGTACAACTAGAAAGCGGAACAACAGAATGGTTCAAAGTTACAAAAGGAGTAAGACAGGGATGTATTCTATCACCCCATTTGTTCAGCATTTACACTGAAGGTATAATGCGAGATGTGGAAAACGATGTCAGGAGAAGTAATTACAACGAACCTAAAATGCAAGGTCTACCCATAAAAGATCTGAGGTACGCAGACGACACTGCACTATTGTCCACAACACCGGGGGGACTAGAGAATCTAATAACATCTGTAAAGGAACATAGCGAGACCAAAGGCCTTAAGCTGAATATAAAGAAGACCAAAATCATGAATACTGACAAATGCAAAACAGATGCCATCATAAAAATCAATGGAGAAGAAATAGAAAGAGTAAAGAATTTTGAATATCTTGGAGCCAGGATTGAGTACAACGGGAAATCGGCCCCAGAGATCAGGAGGAGACTAGCAATGGCAAGATCAAAGCTAGAAAAGATGAATAATATCTGGAAAGGGCAGTGCATTCAAACAAAAATCAAAATCCTCAAAAGTGTTGTTTTCCCAACTGCAACATATGGATGCGAAGCATGGACTATCAGCAAAGCAGAGAGCACAAAGATCACAGCTTTTGAAATGGCATGCTACAGAAAAATACTCAGAATATCATGGACTGAAAAACAAACAAACAAAGAAGTCCTGAGAAGGATCGGAATAAAATCACCAATTCTTCTTCAAACTGTAAAGAAATTGAAACTAAACTATTTTGGCCACACGACTCGCCACGAATCATTAGAAAAGCACATTCTGCAGACAAGGGTAGACGGCAAGAGAGGAAGAGGTAGACCAACAAGAAGCTGGGAACAAGATATATGTGAATGGCTGGGAATGACAGCAACTCAAGCAAGTAGACTGGCGGAAAACCGTAATCTGTTTCGCAAGAAAGTTCGGGAAGCAACGTCCTACGCAGGATCAGCTGACTAGATGATGATGATGATGATGGGGAGAGGTGGGTCCTCTGAATGTAATAATGTGAAATATCACTGAAGCTAAACTTCTTTAATAAATACCAGATGCCATGTAAGTTTTGTATTGTATAACCTTTTAAAGGAACCGCAGTTTTCAAATACAAGAGGTGCATAATTAAAATGACATAATTATTAATTTGACCTCTCCACTCTGAGTTCCTGGTTGTGGGCAATCTATTTATAGTATTGCTATTCGCCGCGTGCCATGAAAAAGAATTATGCGCTTCGCCTCTCTGGATAAATACTTGTAAATTTTCCTCATTGTGACAAATTGTACATGTTTAATTCATATTGTTATCAGTGTTTTATGAATATAGAAATCACAACAGGAAGGTACGTCTAACTTTCAACTATTAAAATGTAACAATTGTTTATGTTAAGTGTGTACTTGTGGGTCATTTTAAATTCAGGGTTCGGTTTTTGTAGTTTGTTTTTTTTCAAACGCAGTTCCGCTGTTTCATTTTTTTCTGTCTGGCAAGCGTTGTACTTGCCCTCATAGCTTGCACTCACAAAACGATTCATCTAGGTTTCGTTTGTGCCATGGACATCAAACCAAAACCGAGCGGTTTGGAGTACGAAAGCCCTTTCCATAAAAGACAAAACTCTTACAAACCAATTGCCTCCCAAGCTCTAGTGCGCACGGTTTGTGCAAATCAAAGGAATTAGCAATTGATATAACCATAAAAGATACATAATTTATATTTATAATTCATTGGGTCTAGTAAATTTACAGTTTAGGATAGAAAAAAAAACAAGATCGAAATGTGTGATCATATATTTTGAAGCAGACTATACCAACATGTTTCAGCCAAGTTGACCCATCGGAAGGATGCGTTTAGCTTCAAGATAATCCAAAATGAACATTTTAATGATCAGTATAATAAAGATAATGATGATATTAATAATGATGATGATGATGATGATAATAATAATAATAATAATAATAATAATAATAATAATAATAATAATAATAATAATAATAATAATAATAATAATAATAATAATAATAATAATAATAATAATAATAATTGTAGCACCACCTAAAAAGTTCGATCTCGAAAAGATGATGCAATTTATTGTGGAATTTGCGTGTTGTAATTTTTTAAAGAATTCACTTGTTGCTATGCCTGGGAAACTGTGCTGATAAGAAGATAAAACTGTTAGAAGAAAATCTTTTGTCAGACTGTGAATATATATTCCAGGATGGAATTTCATTTTTCAGCAAGATGGTGCTAATCCCATACGACCAAAAGAACACAAATTTTTCCTCGAAGTAAGAATAATTATTTCATAGAGAAAGACAACTGACCGCCTCAACCAACCGGCCAGAAGCCATGGATAAGGCAATTTGGAATTCTTTTAGACGACGTTGGGTCATCATTAAAGAGGACGGCGGTGCTATTTTGATCACTTAAAATGCTAACTTTGTAATCGTTGGACCAAAATAGGCATGTGAGTGTGCTATATAGAGGGTTTCATACATGACGAGGAGAATTATGTTGGAAATAATGTTATGGTGACATAATTCATGTTTGCTAAAAATGGGAACAAATTAAATGTTAAGATCATCGCCATTTTCCTTTCTGCAATGTTGAGTCATTTTTCTCTGATATTGTATTTCTGAACACTGTTTTGAAAAATCATTGTATCTTCTTTGTTTATCAATTCATGTTCATAAAAATTTGGCAGTCCACGTAAAGGAAGTTCTTTCATTTTTATTTTGAATTTGAAAGAAATTCAATGAAGAATGTCATAGATACAAGCCAGCAAAAAGCGGCGCGTTTTTGTTCTTTTTTTTCTTTTTTTTTTTATTAATTATTTTTTTAACTTTTTTTTTGTTGTTCCTTTTTTGGGGGTTTTTTTTTGTTTGTTTTGTTTTTGTTTTTGTGACCACCTGATATATAATAAATGTGTGTCGCTCTTAATTTCATAATTCTGTCCCGATCCCTTGCGTAATGCATCTCAATCTCCACTCTTCCTCCTTCTCCTCCTGCTCCTCTTCGTCCTCAATTTCTTCCTCCTCATTTCTTCTTCCTCTTCCTCTTTTTCCTCTCTTCCTGCCCCTCCAATCCTCTCTTCCTCCCCCTCCTTCTCCTCTCTTCCTCCCCCTCCTTCTCTTCCGCCCCTCCTTCTCTTACTCATGATCTTCCTTCCTCCCTTCCTTCTCTTTATTCCCATTCTACTCTGTCTCCTCTTCCTCTTTCTCATCTTTCTTCATCTCTTCCTCCTCCTGCTCTTTCTTGTCCTACTCCGCCTCCTCTACCTCCCCTTCCTCCTCATCCCTCAGTTCATTCCTCCTCCTTCTCGCCCACCTTCTCCTTAACTCCCCTAATAAAAACAACACTCTATAACAACAAAAATCCTTTTCTCTCCACCGGATCCCAGTCCCACAATATGATACCCAATAACTACCAATCATGAAAAGGGAAAACACTGTTGTTTATTGGAACAATTAGAATAAGCGAGGGAGTGTTGTGTGGCTATTACTATTATGATTTCCAATCAGTCTAATGGCTATCGACCACAAGATACTATAGTTCGTTTCGTAATTCATATCCAAGCTTAAAGGTGTTTAGCTTTAAAATTGTTTGTTGTGAAAAAGATCCACGAAAGCAATGAACTCTAGATTCCCAATTGGCGAGTCAGTGTGAAAACCAATTGGTTAATTGGTTAAGGGAGCTCATGATCAATAAGCGCACATTTCGTTACAATAGGCTATTGTTTCCGATTGAGGCTAAATACCATCATGAATGTTGTAGTTTGTAGTGAATAATGGCTTTAGTTAGTAATTCAGTGATTTAATTCTATAATATTTATTTACTTTTGATGATTTTCCTCTTCTTCAGTCTTTATGATAACCTGATTTTCTTTGTAAAGTTTTTTGACAAGTTGATGTTGACGAGCGTTACAAGTTCTTGTTCCTGGATTTTTGTCCTTGGCATTTTGAATTGGGATCTCAACTCAACTTCCAAAAGGGTTATCCGTAAAAACAAATTCGTGTTTAATTTAAGGTAAACGTCGATTTAATTAAATTTTGTGATATTTATTGAGACTAAAAATTCTCTAAAGAGGCAAAATGGGGCATTAATTATTTTTCTCATTAAAAAAAAAAGGTAGAATGCAATTAAGTCAAATAACTGATCAGGAAAATGAGAATCTAGCACCCATCACGGCTGGCAAACAAACGCACACATCGTAATAGAGCTTTTAAAGCTTCTTTTTACAGAATGATTTTTGTCATCTCAAAGTCTCAATAATGATAACAATATTCTTCATTAACAAAAGTGAAAAATAAAAAAGAATACAGTGTGAAATTGTCCAAATCGCTGTGCACAACAGCCGAGGCTTTTTCGTCGCAGAATTACTAAAAATTTAATTATGGAAACCTAGATCTAGTATTTTGTCTCTTTATCCAATCGTAATTTTTTTTTAAATGTGAGCGCATAAATATTACTTTCTTTATTATTTCATTAAACACCTTTTATTTCTTTTTTTCTCACTAAATTATGGTACCTGAGGTATGAATTGAAATGTTTGCTACTTGACGCATTGATTTTAAAATAATGACCGTTTGGTCATGAAATAGTAGTCTAAAGTCTAAAGCACCTGAAATTTGAAATCGGTAACCACAAAAGTTTTTGATATAGTGCAAATGAGCAATCCGCCTTGTTTTCAAATTGAAAAACTTATTTTGTTTTTGGTAGTGGTAATATGGGATTGATTTTCATCAGTGCCATACAACAAACAGGTTTATAGAAAAAAATCTCTAAGTCTAATCTAGGAAATAAATTATAAAACGGACTACAGGAAACAGCCATGAACAGTATCT
>NC_088361.1:32163125-32208125 GCF_034508935.2 Berghia stephanieae
TCAGGGCAATTAAAGAGAACGACCCAAACTTACCGTTATTTGAATTCAAAGAAACTGACCAAGAAACAATCATAAAAATAGTCACTGGTCTAGATGACAAAAAAAAAGCACAGGTGAAGATAAAATTTCAGTAAAACTGCTAATAGCCTGTTCCCCCGTAGTAGCCAAATATTTATGTAATATGATAAATGAATCATTCAAAGCAATTTTTCTCATGCAAACTAAAATTTGCACAAGTTATTCCTCTTTTTTTTAATGAGCACCTCGACATTAAAAAAAAGTATTATAGACCCGTTAGCATTTTACCAATCATTTCCAAAATATTTGACAAGGTTCTTTTTCAAGAATTATCAGATCTTTTTGAAATCATCTTTCATGGGTATTTGTGTGCATTTAGAAGAAAAGTATGGGTGTTAGACAATACTTTTGAAACTAATTGAGGACTGGAAAAAGGCGTTAGACATTAAACAATATGATGGATTTATCTAAAGCATTTGATTATTTGCCACATGACATATTAATTAGCAAACTTTCGGTATATGGGTTGGCACAAAAATCTACAATATTAATTTAAAGTTATTTATCAAAAAGAAAACAACATGTTAAAATTGGAGAAGTTCAGAGTCAGTGAGAAGAAATTTCAAAAGGGTGCCACAGGGATCAATTCTGGGTGCATTGCTTTTTAATATTTATAAATGACATATTTTTATTTATAAAAGATCCAGTACTGTATAAATATGCCGACGATAACACACTATTCAACTGCCATAAGATTTTAAAACTCTAATTGATGTTCTTGAGCGGGAGAGCCCGATGCTTACTAATTGATTCCATATAAATTGCATGACAAATTACCCCCAAAATGTCTAGAAAGTTTAGTAACTTTCAAAGAAAGAAAATATAATTTTAGGCACATCAATACTGTTAATATCCCAAATATCAAAACAACCCATTTCAGTAAACAATCCTTTCGTTATGCCGCTGCAGTCGTGTGGATAATCTGCCAGAGCACATGAGAACAAAGACAGATTTGAATAGGTTTGTGAGACTCTTCTGACAAAGGTCGCAGATTCTCAAACTAATTCAGATCTGTTTTCTGTTCCCGTATATTTGATATCATATTTAATGAAACAGTGAGACCTGTCAAATTTTATGTTAATATATAGAGTACTGAATTTACGTGCAAAGTATTCTTTTTTAAATTGTTATGTCGGTGAAAAGCCTTAAAGGGCTTACTGGTTTTATATCAGATTTTATTAAGAAAATATACATCATTATTTTTCAACTTATTACTTTTATATTTTGTTGTCATTGTTACTAGCAGTTGCTATGTACAAAAGATGTAGCCTACGCATAATATGTATTTTCAGGGACAATAAATAATTTATTCAATTCAATTCAATTGATAATATTCCTGTTAATTTTTTGTTTCCTCAAGGTAATATTGTGTACATAACAAAAATCAAAATTCGTTCAACTAAGTATATAAATTAGAATAAAGCGCCTCTAATTATATTTTTAGCTTACATTATTATAATATATCATCATCATCATTGCCTTTTTCACGTAAAATATCGAACTTGTTTTGAGAATGTATCTTGACAAAAATATTTAGACAGCATGCAGTAGTGGGGCTCAGAGGTACGGTCTTTGCTTCGTACCCGAAAGGTACCGAGTTTGATCACCCGCCGCTGCTCTTGTGTGGCCTTGAGCAAGTCATCTCACCCTAGCTCAATTTGCGGCGCTGCACTGCGGTTGACGCCTGAGTTATTCCAGTCTTCCCTTGGAATAGACCCTAGAGACAAATTTCCCCTATGGGATGAATAAGGGGAATTTTATTTATTTATTTATTTATTTATTTATTTATTTATTTATTTATTTAAAATAAGAGCAACACTCAAAATTTATATTATATTCAGCGTGAAAGTTGGTAATCAATCCCATCCCTTAATTCAAGCCGAAAACTGTATCGTTGATTTCCACGATTTTTAAATTCTTGTTTAGGAGCCCATGAGAAAATCTTAAACTAGAGTCTACAGCCACTATAAATGTGATCCGTCGAATCAATCCTGTATTATGTTGTAGTGAATCAGCTGATAAGTGGTCGCTATAGCTCAGTTTGTAGAGGACTCGCTTCACACACAAAGGGACCGAGATCGATCCCGGGTGCAGTCAAGATTATTTTTTTTTGGACCCCCATGTCCACCCAGCAGTGATTGGTTAGCTGATTCTGTTAGATTTGGCGGAAAGTTCTTTGCCATAGACTACCGTCCTATCCAAAGGATAGCAAGCAATTTCTATTGTCCGTTTTACGCTGTAGAAACCGGGATTTCAGCTTATTGTCCGATTTTCACTAAGGCGGTTTTGTAAGTAAAATCAAGCCTGCTTACGTCCGCGGAATATAAGTTTAGACTAATTGTTATTCAGATTAAATGTTGAAAAAAGAGAGAAAGATCCTCACGACAACGATGGTGATGATGATGACGATGATGATGATGATGATGATGATGATGATGATGATGATGATGATGATGATGATGATGATGATGATGATGACTATCACTCATCATCATCACCATTATTATCATCGTATATCATATCATCATCATCATCATCATCATCAATATCACCACCACCACCACCACCATCACTACCGCCTACACCATTGGTATGTCCCACGCGGATTCTGGCCATCTGAACATTGACTTAGATAATCCCCATGACTAATTACCACTTTGACTGGTCAAGGGGTCAAACCCGTTCATCACTTCTCGGCATTGGAACAAATTGACTTCTCCTGGATGTTCGCGTGATAGTGACGCTTTTGGGGTAAACCCATTACCATTGTCGAAAATAAAAACACTGGCTCGAACATGCAAAATCTCATTATTATTCCATTTGAAACCCCTAACATTTCTTAGTAAATATCTAGATATCTAATCGTTTAATAATGCTTTGAATTGATGAATAAATATTTTATTCAACGATCACAGAATATTCTCGGACATTTTATTGGTGTGAAATGAGGTGTAAAAGACTATTGATTGGTAATTAAAAATAATCTTTTGGTGCGCTGAAATACAAAACCAACGTTTTTAATTTTGGGTCAAATCGTCATTCAAGCAGAAGAAAGATACAAATTATGGTGAATAGAAGTACTAATAACATGCCGTTTGGTCACAAAATATCTAATAGTCTTACTTGGACGAGGGGACTAAACGTATTCTTTCGTTTCTCGTTATATTTTTATCGTGCAATAACACATACTCGCAAGCTCGCTGTGTTATTAGACACGATAAAAATAACTCGTTTAATAAATACCAGGAAATGAAAGAATCGTAGATTCTAACTTTCTTGACGTCACAGACACACGATTTTGATTTTAACGTTGATTAAGAATTTTGTGTTCACAGGAAAAAGCCAAGGAAATGACAGGTTTGAATTTTATGAGATCCGTGTATCCGGCGATATGAGCCACAATTAATAAGGTCGGTAGATGAAATATTTGATTAAGGCAAAAAAAAGTGAGGATAAAAATATCTTCAATTGCACTTATTGTTGATGGGAACATTCTTGGATTATTTATTAAGGGCCAAAAATGGAAGAAGAAGAAGAAGAAGAAGAAGAAGAAGAAGAAGAAGAAGAAGAAGAAGAAGAAGAAGATTATGATGATGATGACGACGACGACGATGATGATCATTATGATGACGACGACGATGATGATGATGATGATGATGATGATGATGATGATGATGATGATGATGATGATGATGAGCAACAGCAGCAGTAGAGCAGCAGCAGATTCACCACCACAACCACGACAACAACTAACACCACCACAGCCAGCACCATCACCACCACCACGGCTACCACCACCACCAACACCATCATCATCATCATCATCATCATCATCATCATCATCATCATCATCATCATCATCATCATCATCATCATCATCAACAACAACAACAACATCGTGATATTGATTATATTAAATATTCAATTCAAATATCAGATCATTTTCTCTCCTCCGCATCATTATCTCAATCCCCTCGAGGCGTCATTATTAGTTATTTCCCTCTCAGTCCGATATAGGTGGTGACGGAAATGGAAAGTGATTAAGTCCCTTGAAATATTATTCTGGAGTCGAGAAAGAAAGATGGTTGTCATGTAACAAGGGCATGATGCCCATTAAACATCAATCAGTGTGTCCAGAAATACTCTCCAATCGACCTTGCAGCTTGGTGCGGTTGTACGTGCGCACGCGCATGCCTGAGTACTTGAGTTTTTAAGTAGAAAGAGTGAAAATTAGACAGTCGTAAGGGTATTAGTCTATGTGTTCGTGGGCAAAAATAAGCAATATCAATTCACGGGAAAGTTCACGATAATATGGAATGACTGCCAAAGGACTAATTTTGTTTCAATTTCAGCTCACCGCATTCGTGACCCCCCGTGGCAATTTGTATTATTAATAAAGATTGACACGGAGGGTCACGAAGTATTATGTCGGAATCACCTAGATGACGGGAAGTTGGGTTTAACCAGTTACCTGTCGTACTCTATAAAGACGCGTATTCAAAAATTTGGCCAGAACACTCGTCCTTCGAATATCGATCATTTGAATGACCCTCCTCTTGACAAAACTCTCAAACCTGGGACCTCGCGAGGTATTCCTTTGTCTCAGGTTTGAAAATTTTTTAAATTATTTTTTTTTTATGGCGCCCCATTCTAAAACTCTAAAATCACAGTAAATTACTCCCCCCCCCCCCCCCCCCCCCAAATCCCAACCCACCTTGAGGGGGAGCAAGCAAGGAACATAGTATAAGAGATGGATTTTGATAACTTTCCGAGCAATATTGCAATGATTTGTCTTATTCTGTATTATGTACAGTCCAATTTGTAATGGCAGACGCCTGACTGTCGGACTGTTGTCGGGAATGACGGTCGTTTTTTGTTGAGTTTTTTCCCCTCCGTTTGTGACATGTGCATGGGGAATACTTATTGTCCACCATGGGCGCGGGCAGTATTTTACCTACAAAACGAGCCTGTAAACCTGTGTAAGGAGGACAGAATGGCCGCCAAGAATACAGCAGCCGCTGTTGGTTTCAGACCACAATTTTATGACGGTCTATCCAGGCGGGGGGGGGGGGGGGGGGGGGGGGCTGGCTGGCCTGTTGAGGGTTCCTGATGATAGCTCAGTTGGTAGAGCACTTGGTTCACAAACAAAGGGACCGAGGTCGATCCCGGATGCTGTCGAGATCTGTTTTTCCCTGCCCCCTGTCCACTCACCAGTGATTGGGTAGTTATATTTTACCAAGGGCTAGGGATAAACTCCGACTCCATGGGCCAAATAGCTCAGAAGGACTACTTTATCTAGGCAGGGAATTCTTACCGCATTCATGTACAGTCGCCAATCTGTCCGGCAGCTGCACACATAACAACGTTCAATAAGATGTTCTGAAGTTTCTAAGCTGTCTCCACCAGGAGTCCAGTCCCAGGTTTGAAATTTAAGACAAGATGAGCGTCATTTATTTAATTGATCGATATTTGAAGGAAGTGTTTTCCAGCCAATGTTTTCTTAATATGTTATTTTGTTTGTTTTGTTGTTTTGTTTTTTTTTGTTGTTGTTTTGTTTTTTTTGTTTTTTGTTTGTTTTTTTTTTTCAGAGCACGGCAGAATACAGAAGCTGCTGCAGAAAGCCTTGGATAAGCTGGCATGAAGAGGAATAGTATATTCTACTTTTTTCGCATGTTACAACAAGGATAATTAGTCGTATGTCTGTAAAAATACAAATGGAAAATATTCTTTTAAAAAAGGTAAATAAAAACGAGACCTTTTTGATGTATTGAATGTAAACATCGTATGAAAAGAAATTACTGGTGAATTCAATGACAATTAATGGTTCGCCCGTTACAAAGCATTAATCAATCATAATATTTCCTGCCATTTACCCCGTTTCGTCCCATTGACAATTTATTTCCTGTACGAAAATGCCTGAAATACCCTTAGTACATGTCAAACCCTCAAACAGGTCAGGCCCGGTTAGTGAGTATTTCTCACAATATATTATATCCCACTGAAAAAGGAATTGCATCGCAAAACCTGACGACACGATGCATTTTTTTTTCAATCATCTGTGTTAAATTGTGAGTGATGCTCAGGATCTGTGGGTGATATATACAAGCACTTCATGTGGTTATGGGTCTTCGGTTCACGGTCAGCGGTTGATTTCAGGGCCAAAATATACTTTATTTATGTAATATAAATTATTTATTATTATATACTAAATTTTCGAGTCAAAAATAAAATAACTTAAATGTTTATTCAACTATAGTTTAAATAAAACATACGACAACTGACGTAATTTTCAAAAGCGTATGCACTGTATGTTGATTGAAGAACCGAAGGCTCATACTATAAGATAATAGTAAAAAAAAAAAGGCAACCTTGTCAATAACTAGACAGGCATACCAACATGGGGCCAAAGAGAACCATCAATAGTATTTTTAAAAAGTAGCCATATTAAGATAATTTAAATTTAAATATTAAATATTTTAGTGCTATGGTTGTAAAACACAAAAATATTGGAACATGTAGACCCCTGTTCATCGTTGTTTCATTGGATAAACTCCAGAAGAAAAGAGACTGAAGGCCTATTTCTTTATTTTTCTTTTTTTTTCTTCTTTAATGGCGCAAAATTAGTGAAAAAGAAAGGGTTAAACCCGTGCGACAACACTCCAATTTACAGAGCACTGAAAGTGGTGAATTGTTTATCCAGTTCGGTGTAACTCGGTTCCAATAGTCACCCATTACATATATAGATAGAATGCGGTTGGCCAAGGAGTTCACAACATTGCCATCCGGAAGTAATACGGACCAACACACAAAACTATGTGTAACCATGAACTTTTATAGTCTGGTTAATACAGTTTAGTGAGAACAACTCACAAACGCGGATGGCAAAAAACAATAACAAAGGCCTGTGTGACGTCATCTTCGTTCTATCTATATCTGACGTTAGGCTCAAGGTTCAGAAAAAGAGAGGAAAATAATGTAGATCTAATTGACTAATTCAAAGAATTTCATCTGCCTGAAGTGGAACATGTGTGTTCTAAATTAACGTGCACTTATTCACAGGTCAGGTAACCAAATTTATTATGGGTTCATTGTTGTAATGGAAATCTTTTAAAAATGACGCAAAATATTAGTCATGACAATGATGTTAAGCTAAGACAAATAATTGCGTTCCGATGTCAGACTTGCATATTAGATACATTATGTTCACGTCATTCTAAATCAATACAAAACTTATAACATACTTATGCAATTCAAAACCATTCAGATTATAAAATATTTTAATTAAAGAGAGGTAATTTGAAGCAGATTTTAGACAAACTCCTGAAGGGTCCTTGACAATACACAAAATAAAGGCAACACAACTTCCCCCAACTCATTTTTTACTGTAGGCTTGGTGTATAATAAAAAGAAACAGGAAGCAAGCGACTTTCTTCTTCCAGCATCCGGAAGAGATTACGAGTCAAAAAATAAACTCAGTATATTTAGATGTTTTTTTTTTTCTGTCTAAACTTTTTTTAGAAACAAAATATTCAACTTTTCATGATTATTTCAATATTTATCAGACAATTCATTTTAAGATGTCTTCTATTCCTGTGTCGTCAAAACATGAAATTAATTCGGCATTTTGGTAATAATGATGGTCGTAGTTTGATATGATTCTGTGGCTATTAAAATCTTATTTTGCAACATTGACTACATTATTATTATTATTATTATTATTATTATTATTATTATTATTATTATTATTATTATTATTATTATTATTATTATTATTATTATTATTATCATTATTACTATTATTATTATTATTATTATTATTATTATTATTATTATTATTATTATCTTTATTATTATCATCATCATCATCATCATCATCAAGATTATTATTATTATTATTATTATTATTATTATTATTATTATTATTATTATTATTATTATTATTATTATTATTATTATTATTAAAAATAAAACTACCCCTTAAGATTAATAAAAGAAGTTTTATTTTCTTGAAACGTCCTTGTTCTCTCACCTTAACATCCATTTACACGAAGTTTAAGATGTTGGAGATGTGTCAGTGGACGTGATGATGATATGGTGGTGGTTGTTGTAATGATGGTGATGATAATGGTTATGGTTGTGATGCTGTAGTTATTGATGGCGATGATGATGATGATGATGATGATGATGATGATGATGATGATGATGATGATGACGTTGTAGTGGTGGTTATTTCCGGGATAATGATTGTGGTGATGGCCGTGGTAATTGAATCTGCCGTAATTTCTGAAATCTAAAATTACAATTCAATAACGTATAAAGCTGTTTTGAAGCTGGACTGCAGATTCCTTTCAGTGATAAACGGCTGAAAAAGCTTGTTATTCAGAAAGGTAAAATACTCACAACATCCGCCAGCCGGATATAACGTATCAACACACCAAACTTTGTGTAACCTTGAACTTGAAAGTTTATAATAGTATAGATAGTATGCAGATGACGTCACTCAGGCCTTTGTTATTGTTTTTGCCATCCGCGTTTGTGAGTTGTTCTCACTAAACTGTATTAACCAGACTATAAAAGTTCATGGTTACACAGAGTTTGTGTGTTGGTCCGTTATACTTCCGGATGGCAATGTTGTGAACTCCTTGGCCAAGCGCATTCTATCTATAGAGCCCAGGGACGACAGTTTCGTTCCCTGTATACTAAAAATGAAATCATGGGTTAATATAGATAGTCTGAAGTTGACGTCACTCACGTCTTTGTTATTGATTTCTGTCACCCGCGTTTATCATGAGTAATTCTCACTAAACTGTGTTAACCAGACTATAAACCTTCAAGGTTACACAGAGTTTTGTGTGTTGGTCCGTTATACTTTCGGATGGCAATGTTATGAGCTTCTTAGCCAAGAGCATACTCTATAGATAGAATGCGCTTGGCCAAGGAGTTCACAACATTGCCATCCGGAAGTATAACTGACCAACACACAAACTCTGTGTAACCATGAACTTTTATAGTCTGGTTAATACAGTTTAGTGAGAACAACTCACAAACGCGGATGGCAAAAACAATAACAAAGGCCCGAGTGACGTCATCTTCGAACTATCTATAGATAGAACGAAGTTGTCACTCAGGTTTTTGTTATTGTTTTTTTGTCATCCATGTTTATGAGTAATAGGCTTCAACAGTAGTGACGTCACTTCCCTCGTAATGACGCATAGTAACTTAGTAACTGGTTCCTAACTATCGAAACAATGGCGGACGCCCTTATGAAATACTTCTCAGTTCTCAGATGAGCATAAAAGTGTATTCAGAGGAGAAAAACATTATAAATCTGATCATGTTTTGACTTTTATACAAACTGATCACATGATATGTGAAAAAGTTCTAGCCAGCATAAAGAATAAAAAGTACCGATTTTCTTTATTTAGAACCAAGCTGCTCGTTGCTGGGCGGACGTGACATCAGACTATTGAATCATATTCTCGCTGAACTGTAATAACCAGACTATAAACGTTCAAGGTCACACATAGTTTGTGTGTTGGCCCGTTATACTTTCGGATGGCAGTCTTGTGAGTTCCTTCTATCTGTGACCCACCGCCCCAAAACGGTATTATGTCGGGGTGACTCGGTCAACAAAAAAATCAAATTTATGACAGATGAAACTTTGATATATCTAGTTTGAGTGTCAATGAACTTTGATCTTGAGCTTTATATATATAAAGTTCGCAGACATTTAGGCGTTATTTGCAGTTCCTAATAGACACCAAAATATCATTTCTCATTAAATTGATGGTTTAAGTTTAAATGCAAACCTTGCATCGAGCGACAAAGTAAAGAAGCCAACGAGAAGCATGTGCATATACACGGGACGCAACCAGGTAAATGATTCACTCTAAATAAGTCGTATGATTATCTCCCTTTATATTAACTCGAGTGACGCGGCCTTGCATTCCGGAAGTTAAACTGGACAGTGCCGAGTTGCTTGCTCCAGCTGATTTGCTGATCAGTTGAAACTGAAAAAATGGCAGCTCGCCTAGCAGATTTTCAATATTTACACCCATCCCAGAAAATATACTTTTTTGAGCTAATAGCAATAATTTATGGTACAATCTTTACATTTTCTTAAAGGGAAATAAGATATTTATTGAGAGAGAGCAAACTAAGTAAGAATTGATGAAACCTGTAACAGTCATCTTTCTATTTCGAATAGTTGAGTGGTGGAATGAGAGGGAGCAAGGCTTTACACCTTATTGCTACACACATTAGCCTAGTTTTCGCCTAACACACGCATATACACACAAAGAGCCCAACTACAGGTGCACACATGTAATAAAGGAATTTTCTACAAACACACACACGTGGGTAACATTATTTCTTTGTGTCCTTTGTTTGACATGTAACAGATGACCAGAGCATGCAAAACAGCGTGGTAGGGGCATGGGGGTGGGCAGTGGGCAGGGGGGGGGGGGGGGGGGCTCTTAGTTGGCTTCGTTTATGAGGCCATTGATCTTGTGAAAAATGTCCTTCAAAGGCCTGGTAATAAAACCCCATGTTGACTCGAATTGATGCAATGCTCTTAGTTTAAATACTTAAATGTTTCGATTGTTTCTTTTACGACTCTTTTCGTTGGACTGACGAAAAACAAAACATCAACATGAGTAAAATCACAATCCGTGATAGGTAAAGTATGAAGAACTCTTTTCTTCTTTGAAATGAAGGAAGACGCTATTCTATTTATAGAAACAATACTGGAAATAAATCCCACAGTGCCTCAGAACATCAATAGTTATGATGTCATCTCCGTGTCAATCTTGCGAATGAAAACATTGAATGCTGAATGCAGACGTCGAGCTCAAATGGTCCCTGACTGCATCTGTCATTGAAAATGTGTTAATGCCATTTTAATTTGAACAACCCAATGTATGTTTGATATTTTACAAAGTTAACTAGAAATACCTTGCTTTGGCGAGCTGGTATTTGATACTTTACTCGGATTTTCCCGAAAGTGACGTCACTAACGTAAACCTTTCGATGAGTTTTTGCCCTTTAGTTGAAACTTCTTGTCAATAGTGAGCTTGGGACAATGTTTGCTGCCTTTCTAAAATTTTATAGTGACCCAGAAACTATAAATAGACTTTGATGTTTCATATAAAACCATCTCTTAACATCTATACCTATCCAAATATTCTTCATCTCTCGAGTTTGGGGACTTGGAAAGCCCGGTAGTTTTTGTGTTCGAGTAAAAAAAAAGTGTGCAAGTCCCACCTCCGTCGATATATGCAGATTTCGATCAGTTTTCATCAATAAAAGCTAAGCGATAAACTAAAGTAAAGATGGATAGTGATGAAGATTACCTTGATGGTGATGATCTCTCCGAAGATTCACAAGACTCTAACGACTTATCAGATAATGAAGAGGAGGAACTACCCATGGATATGGAGCAGCAAGAAGCTTCTGCTAATGATAGAAGAGACGACGAAGGCTTCACCTATGAGGTTCTGACAACCGACCAGATCGTTTCGTACATGGTGGACAGTATAAAAGACGTCAATGCTGTGGTGCAGGTAAGATTGTTCGTCAAAGTCTAACTTCAGTCTATCATCAAGTCATGTCATATTTAAAACGGCTGCGGTTATTCAGAGTCGACTCTGAATAACTGTCTACGGTTATTCAGAGTCGGGGAGTCCACTCTGAATAACTGTAGACAGTTGACTCTGAATAACTGTCTACAGTTATTATTCAGAGTCGGGGAGTCGACTCTGAATAACTGTAGACAGTTATGAGTGATGAATTTCCAGTTACCAACCACACGGTTTTTCTGTTTTTTTCTTCTCTCCCACCTCTGTTTAACCCTACGGGAAAAAAAACGTTTTACTTTTTGGTATTTTCTTGTCTCTTCTGTCATGGCAGTTTTTTGCATCGGTGATTTGCATTGCGGCCGCAAAATTTGCAATTTTTTGCAAATTGTCGAGATTTTGCACCAAAAAAAAAAAATGTAATATTTTAAAAAATATAGTGGGGACCAGTGATGATAATCTTCCGCGGATTTCTGGGATTTTAGGATTTGTTCATAAATGTTCCGTTGTTTTTGGTCATGTCAAACATTTTCTGCTCAGTGGTAGTTCAGGGGGAAAAAACAATAATATGCCTTCTATCATTTTTTGACACCTCTGCTCAGTTGCATGAATTTTGGTGACACTCCTTAATTTATGACGTTAGTCTAGACACGCTGGCGCCAAATGTCAAAGGCAGCACAAGACACATGGTGGCCATGAATGAGAAGATGATCGAAAGGGAAGGGGATGGAGCAAATGGGTGTAAATATTTGTGTACTTTTTTAGCTGTAACATGATAATACATTCATTTGACGATTTTATAAGGTTTATAAGCGTGTCTTTTTTTTTTCTTCCTTTTTAAGTTTTGTTTTGTTTTTGTTTGATTGTTCTGAATTTGTTTATAGAATTCATTACAACTTGTGTCTAATTATAAAACAATTTTTAAAAAAAAATAAAAATCAATTCATTAATTCTCTCTCTCTCTCTCTCTCTCTCTCTCTCTCTCTCTCTCTCTCTCTCTCTCTCTCTCTCTCTCTCTCTCTCTCTCTCTCTCTCTCTCTCTCTCTCTCTCAGCCACCCTTCTATCTTCATATTATGTTTATAGATATCATTTGGTAATAGAGAGATAATAAGTTAGGCTGATCGATTTAAGAAATGATTGTTTATAAGCTAATTTAAATTTGCTTTGTTGATGGAAAATGATTTGCAATTGATTAAAGATTCTTATTTATAAGCGACTGAAGTTGAAAAATCGCCAAGTTTTAAGAATTTGGCATTAAAATTGCCAAAGTCACAAAATAACCGTAGTAAACTGGTATCAAATTGAAACAAACTCATCTCGCAAGAACTCAACTCGATAATTCGATAGGCTACTCGGCTCTAAATATCTGTACACATGGTTATCCAGGGTCGACTCTGAATAACCATCTACAGTTATCCAGAGTCGACTCTGAATAACTGCCTACAGTTATCCAGAGTCGACTCTGAATAACCACTTCGTTTAAAACAGAACAACTATCAATTTATTATAAATTTTATAAGAAGATACATCCCATTCATTGACCAGTCACCAGTCCATTCTTAATTACCAGTTTTACTTGACTTAAATGTATTCTTGCTAACGTATTTAAATCCAATGACCCATATTCACTTGAGGATCAACGATAGATAGAAATTAGAAAGGTCTACTATTAGGCGTCAGTAAACAAATAGTATTAATTAGGATCTTGGGATTTGTTAACTACCTTGGCCTTGTTGACACCTGTCTAGACCCTAGAGATCTTTAACAGTACAGTCTCCTTTAACTTTCAGAATGTCGAAGTAAATACTGAGAAAAAAAGGTGGTATGACAAGGAATACTATTACTGTGCTGAAAATAAAAGAGAACAGTTGAGGGATTTCTAAGGGATACTCAGTGATGATTTTTTTTCCATGAAAATCTGCTATTTTTTGTCTGCAATATTTTCCCCTGGATCCTAAATCCAGCCATCCACAAAGGTTACTGGAAGTTTCCTTCATTTCTCCTTTCATCAGGACTCTAGGCATTAAAAAATTTAATGATCAAGTTGCTCAGCTTCATCGCATCGCCATAATGTGTAAATTGGCCATGTTCAATTTTGTTCATCATCATCCATCGTGGCTTGTGCTATTGAGCACGTTGCCGGTCAGCTGTCTCCACGAATCACGATCCTCTGCGATGCGCATGAAATCTGTGTTGCTTTGTAAGTCACATGTGGCCATTCTTAGGTTATTTAGATATATGTCATTCTCTGTCTTCCTCTAGCTCTCTTCCTTCGATCATCCCAGATTTTACCAACTTTTCTAATCTGTCTCTTCTCCACACATGTCCCAGAAAGCGTAACTGCCTCTTTCTGATGTTATTGATCAGTATTCTTCCCTTTCTCACCTTCTCCAACACTTCCTCGTTCGTACACCTGTCTGTCCATGATACCCTCAACATTCTTCTCTACACCCACATCTCAAATGCCTCTACCTAACCTCCTCGTACATTCTTTGTCAAGAGTCCACGTTTCACAACCGTATAAAAGGGTACTTATAACATATGTTTCTACTACTTTCATTCTGGTCTTCAAGTTTAGGTTGTTGTTTGACACAACTGGTCGCATTTTATGGAATACGTTTTTTGCTATTGCTATTCTTTGTTTTATATTCTCTATGTCACGTGTGTCATGGGTGATGATAGTGCATAAATATTTAAATTTCTTTACTTGTTTGATGGTCTCTCTTTTGCTTGACAAGTGGAAGGTCGCGTTGTTGTCATTCTTTGAGACCACCATGCATTCAGTTTTCTTAATATTTAGTTTCAGGCCCATCTCTTCAATTTTGCACACTACTATATCTAAAATTTTCTGCACGTGTTCTGGAGAGTAGGCCATCAAGTACCATTGTCTGCGTATCTTATGCTATTCATATTCTGCCCTCCAACGACGACGCCTTTCATATCTTCAATTTCTTTGAATATTATTTTACTATATATGTTAAAAAGGTCCGGTGATAAGACGCAACCTTGTCTTACTCCCTTCTCGATGTTAAAGAAGTCAGATGTTTCATTATCCAGTTTGACACACGCTGCTTGATTCCAATATGTTTTTCTCAAGTCGAAGGTCTTTACTGTCTATACCGATCTTTTCTAAGATTTTGAATAGCGTATCGTGCTGTACTGAATCAAAAGCTTTGGAATAATCAATGAAGCATAGAGATAAAGTGATTTTTGTTTTTCGATTGACCGTTGCATTAATGTTTTCAATTTAAAGATTGCATTTACCGTACCCTTTTCTTTAACAAAACCAAACTGCTCGTCACTTATCTCTGGAGAGATCTTGCTCCTCATTCTTTTCATAAGTATTCTTAACATAATTTTTGTGGCCTGGCTCATTATGCTGATTGTTCTGTGTTGGTCACAGTCAATAGTACCTTGTTTTTTTTGGTATCGTAATGAATAGTGATTGTCTTAAGACATTAGGCAAGTCACCCTTTTCATATAAGGCATTAAAGGTTTTTGTCAGAATGTCTATTCCCAGATCGTCAAGGGCGTCAATCAATTCTATTGAGAAGCTATCTTGGCCTACTGCTTTCCCTTTTTTCATCTCTTTGCAAGTAGCTTTTACTTCTTCTCGCATAATCTGGGGACCCATGTTCACAGTAGAGATTTCTTTATCCAAGCTCGTCCATCTTTTGTCATCCGCATATAGATTTTTATGTATACTGCCCAACGTTCCAAAATTTCGTTGTTGTCGATAAGTATATTACCGTTTGCGTCTTGCCATGGCTGGGCATTTTCCACTTAGATCTTGTATTGACTGGTAGAATTGTTTGGTGTTAGATTGTTTTAGTCTTTCAATTCTGTGACATTCATGTTCAATATAATCTTCCTTTGCTCTCTTACACTCACGTTTTATAATCTTATTATTCTTATTAGCTTCTTTATATTCATTGCTGTTGCGTTCTAGTTTTCGTCTTTCATTCATCAGTTTCAAGATCTTGTCATCCATCCACTTATGTTTTGGTTCGTGTTTTTTCACAGATGGAATAGTTTCTCTTGCAGATTCTGTGATGCAGTTCGATACTTGATTCCAGTACTCATCTATGTTTATATCTGAGGTCAAGTTTTCACTTTTTTCTTTCACGCATTCTTTGTAATCTTTTTTTTATTTGATGGTTAATTCTCAATAGATCTAATTGCAGTTTTGGTTCCACTTTCTTTTTCTTTATTTGTTTAAGTTTTATTTTTAGCGTGTCCTTGACAGGTCTGTGGTCACTATTACAATCTGCGCTTGGAATCGTTGTTGCGTTGTGTACGCTATTTCTGAATCGATGTTGGACCAGAATAAAGTCTTATCAGATTTTTATAAAGGCCACCTGGGCTTATCCATGTCCACTTCTTTCTATCGTGGTTTTTAAACCATGTATTGGCAATAGTAAGGTTTTCCCATCTGCACCAGTTGACAAGTCTTTCCCCTCTATCATTTTTGGTACCTAGTCCGTGGGGGCCAGCGATATTTTCAACTCTCTCGTTACCAACCTTTGCATTGAAATCACCAATTATTAAATGAATTTCATCAGATTTACATTGTTTTAATGCTTGTTCCATATCTTGATAGAATGTCTCAATTGTGTTTTCGTCACTGTCTGATGTCGGGGCGTATATTTGAATAATATTAACATTAAACGGGTTTCCTTTCATCTTTACTAAAATAACTCTTTCTGAGATTGCAACATGATCTAAATAGCACTTTGATGTTGATTTGTCTAAAAGAATTCTAACTCCTTTTTCATGATGTTTTCCACCTGCATAATACAATACAAAATCATCTTCTTTAACTACTCCTTCTTCCTTCCACTTCATTTCTGAGATTCCAAGGATGTTAATTTGGAACTTTTTCATTTCTTGAATAACGTTTTCAAATTTTCCTAAATGGTTCAATGTACGTATATTCCACGTGGCCAATATGATTGTTTCATTTCGCACCAGTTTGAAACGTTCAGCGTGTTCGGGTCAGCTGATGTCCTGGGAAAGTTTGTTAGTGACGGTGGTTTTCCGTTGCCTTCCGTCATTGTTTTTCTTTGGCTTCTCCTGGTTTTTGTTTTTGTTTCCTTCCACCTTTATTTGCTCTTTTTGTTATTTTTCTGTATGCCTTGAATAACTCAAAAGATCTCAAAATGTTCACTATTTCTAAATTCGGTGTATTATTAATTGTGTGTCGTATTGTACGTAGGTGTTGGGGTGAATAGTTATAACAATAATTAGGTGTCATTTTTTATGTTCATCGTTTACGTTTTACGATTTTAAGAAAGAAAAAAAAACAACAGTCAGCTATTTTAATCTTATTACAACGGTCGACGATGAACATCAATTTTGTTACTACCGAAGAATAAAAACTAAACTGATACTGTTTTTTTGTACTATATACAGTAAGCATCTGTTCTATTCTGCATATTGATTAAGTTGAATTCTAATAAACTTTCATTGCATCCAGTTCAATCGTCAACCGGCACCATGTGGAGTCTGTGTTTTCAATCTTTTTTTTCTGTTCTAAGCCATTATCCCGAAGGCAACAAATAGCACATTGGAATCAAGAATCTACCAATTTTTTTTTTAATTTTGAGGGACAAATGCTAAACTATGATAAAATCGGGAGAAGGCCATGTAAAAAGGCTATAAAAGTGCAGTCTACAAAGTGAAACAGGTTAAGCCTACACCTAGAAAGAGATCAAAAGCAAGCTAGTGTTGTTTCAATAAGTTTAAAAGTTACCCTCCTACTTTACCCTATTATTCAACAATGATCCTGGTGAGTTTACTGTTTGAAAGATTTCCTTGTTTTTTCTGTATCATCACTGCGAGCAAAAGAAACTCAGGTTTGATTTGTATCAAAATCAAAGATCTTGCTTTTTCTTCAAATAAAAACCTGTCATAAATGTAGAGAATAGCGCATAGTTGAGTCCTTGGAAAAGGCTCTTTACTCACTTTCTCTCACCGTACTCATGTGTAAAATGAGTACATGACCGTAAATTTTCTGTTAACAGCGTTGTCTTTCTCCGAAAAAGATTGTAATATCATCTAACTAGGGGTCATGTGTCATCCTACATGTTAACTGTTGCTGTTGGTCAGAGACCACTTGTAAAGTGCTTTGAGCACGTTTAGCCGATATTGCACATGCGCTATATAAAAGCTCAAAGCTCACACTACAATCATTATACTAATTCCCCATCACCCCTGACACTCTCTCTCTCTCTCTCTCTCTCTCTCTCTCTCTCTCTCTCTCTCTCTCTCTCTCTCTCTGTGTGTGTGTGTGCATGCAGATGTGAATGGAACCCAAACATATCACATGCTCAAAATCATTCATTATCTCTTTTTTGTCAGTCATTCTGCGTCATCCAATGTCGGCTGCATAGCTATAGTTTTGATCGTTTGTAACTGTTCCAACTGGAATAGACATCTGATTCTAGTGTGGTGCCCAACTCTACTATCAACTCACTGTTATTATACAGGAATGAATCAAAATGTCTACTTTTACCAAGTTGAAGAGAAAAAAGCTGACCATTAATCGGTCAACTGCCATTCTCTGAAAAAACACGTAATTAAAATTTTGACCAGTAAACTCATCCTTCAAATATCAATCAAATTTAATGACCCTCATCCTGGCAAAAATGGCAAACTTCTTAGGACCTCGCAGGGTTCCAGGTTTGAGTTTGAGTTTATATGCCAGTATGAAGCTCATTTAAATCAATCGATATTTGAAGGGCAAATTTTCTGGCCAAATTTTTAAATACATGTCTTTCCAGAATACAGCAGCTAACTGTTGAATATGGAGTTGCAGATTCTCGTCAAAGTTGACAAGATGGCATTGACAAAGAAGGGCAATGCTGCCAATTGCGGGATTCCCTATTACAACTTGTGCACGATCATCAATAACCGTGAGAAAATCTGATAAAGTGAAGCTCAGATTTCTAATGTCAAATTGCCTTGTATCAATTTGGTCCAAAATAAAGATTGATGATTTCAATGGTTGCAATCAACTGGTTGATTCTTGGTACCCCCACCCCACCCACTCACCAAATTTTGGTTATTCCACTGTAACGACAACTCTTATGACATTTTTTTCTGGTCCCAACAGTATTGTGAAGAAAGCGAATGCACTAAATGTTTTTTTATTGTCTTTTTTTTTTTTGGACAGTTTTATGCATTACAATATTAATTTTGAAAGTATAGGATACCTTTTAAATATGAATATTATAATATGGATTTTCATCCAAACCAGTAGTTGGCCTCTATTGTTAAAGGTTACCTTAGATAATCCCAACATGAAGGGAGCAGATGTTGTATCCATTTTTAGTTGTTCTGATATATTTAGGACAAGGACTCAGTTATTTTGTCTGATAAATCTCCATGAATCTAGATTATGGATAGAATGGATATCATTAAAGACAATATGCTGTCTGAAATTTTTGTGTTCAGTCTGAAGGTATGACTGAATTCAGAAAAAAAAAAAAAAAAATTACTGTCCGTCACTAGGATTTGATGAATAAATAAAACCAATACTTTAATCAATCAAACCCTGACATGGGTTGCATGATTTGTCTCTTACACCATCTATATCAGCATTTTTAAAAAAATTCCTTTTCATTCTGTCAACAACTTAAAGATAAAGTTTAGTGCTGTAATGATATCTGAGATATATTATTAGCTTTTTTTAGTAATATGCATGTGGTTGATAAGTGCTGTGGGTAGGTCTACACTAATCTCTTACCTATTTTTCTTCTCCTTAAATTTGAATCATGTCACCCCTCCACTAAAGAAAGAATCCACCTAATGTCATATTTCTTATATCGGCTCCTGCATAACAATTGTATAATTTTTGCATTGTCATGTATGATTTTGTTCATGTCTGCTCTAAGTTTAATCAATTAAAATTTTTGTTTATTCCATTATCAGATTCCAGCCACCATCACACGCATTCTTCTCAATCATTTCAAGTGGGATAAGGAAAAGCTTATGGAAAGGTAAGATTTTCCATTATTCTCCTTTATTTTATTTGCATTTTTCAAAGGCTACATTCATTTTGTACAGAGCTCTAATCATTTTTATTGAGTGAATGGGGGTGATTTTTTGTTTTGTTTTGTTTTTTGGGGTTTTTTTTAGCTAGGCTAGAGTTATTTTTGTTATTCTCTCCTCCTACTCAGCTTGGTACACCACAGAATAGTCTTTTAAGATCTTAGCTCCGCATTCATAAATGGTTGAAGGGGATGGCTTTGTTTATCTCACTTTTTTTTACTATCCACACTAAGTGCAGTAGATATAAAGTGTTTGAAACTCAACTTCCTGACCGTTTAGATAAAAACTAAACTGGGATAATGAGCATGTATTTTATCATCCATCAATTATGCCCAAGAAGCAGAGCATAATTCAGGTTTTAAGGTACTCCCTTTCACCGGTGATTCTTTAAAACTTTTGCTCACATTAAACACTTCTCTGTGATGTTGAGCTATACTCTGAAGATGAACACAACTTTTCCTTGGAAATGAATGGGAATTAAATGTAGTAGTTTTTTTATTAAGTTGTATTAATCATTGTTTTTAGGTATTATGATGGTGATCAGGATAAACTATTTTGGGAGGCACACGTCGTCAGTCCCCATCGTCGTGACGCTGGGAAGGCACCTCGGGTATGTCTGGAATTTTATTTTGACAGTTATTTTAAAGTAAAGATATAGGATGTGTTGTCACGGGATATTCATGTTTCAAATTATTCACCGTACTATTTTTGTATATTCATGCTGCATTTCCACAATCCTTGTTTTTACACTTTAGAGTTCCTCATTTATTCCTACTACATGCCATTTTTTAGCAGACACTGGAGTCAAGGAAATCATAGCGGGTGGTTGGATGGGAGCATCACCCTTGAATCATATACCTATGATGTTTGCATGGGTGTACGATCCGATAGTGATGTCGTTTCTTCTTCTCTTTACTAGCCTATCCTGCTTCTTTGGTTTGTGATTGTATTTTTGACAGGGGATATTTTTTTTTTCTGTAAATCTTCTGCCTGTTTGTTCTTGGTTATTTATAGTTTAGCTTATGATATCTTTAGGTTATGATTTTGATTTACATTTGTACTATTTTGTTAGATTGCTTGTTTTTTTTGTTTCAGCGGTCTCTCATATAACCTCAATTGTGTTGGAAGAGACCTAAAGCAACAAACAAACAAAAAAAAAGGAAATCATATGTGCTTTGTGAGCCTGGGTCAGCTTCTGAACCTCAAAAACATATCGCTTGTCTGGCATTGATAAATGCAATCAATTTTATTTTTTTTCTTTAAATCTGGTTCAATTTTGTTAGTAATAATAATTTTGTAATAATAATAATGAATAAGCATATTTCTATAGGGCCTTTCGTCGAAACCTCAAGGCGCTTTAAAAAATTAAAATAATAATAATAAGTTAATAAGGTAATGTCAAGACCATAAAATAAATTGAATTTAAACACCCTCACTCTTACAACACATATCTACTGATCTCATTTTAGTTACGTGTTGCCATTGATATCATTTTAAAAATATTCTTAATCAGTTTTCCTTTCTCAAAAGAAAAATATAATTGAAAAAGTTAATAAGGTAATGTCAAGACCATAAAATAAATTGAATTTAAACACCCTCACTCTTACAACACATATCTACTGATCTCATTTTAGTTACGTGTTGCCATTGATATCATTTTTAAAATATTCTTAATCAGTTTTCCTTTCTCAAAAGAGAAATATAATTGAATATATGGGTAATATGTACTAATGAAATAGTTATATGACAAATCTTATATATTATCTTTGTGCACATGCACAATACAACTATGATGACAAATGTGGTTCTGGCCGGGCTCATGTGAGGTTCATCATGGGTTTTCTTTTTGTTTTTGGTTTGCTTTTTGTTGTTTTTTTTGTTGTTTTTGTTTTTTAATGGGGTATAAGGGAAAGGGTCTGGAGTGAAGATGATATTCCAGAGTAAACCGATTTGTTGAAGTTATCATGTTTTGGCAAACTACTAACATTTGCCTCATTTGGTTTTGATTGAATATGCAAATGAAATCCCAGCTTGGATAATTTCCAAAGTGGGTAAAATTCAATTTAAAGATTTAAAAAATCAAAATATCAAAGGAGGATTATTGAATTATATTATTATTATATATATAGTTTTTATTTTTCACTATAGTTTTAGAATTTCACGTCACTTATTCTTGACAATTTGTAAAACTCATTTGTCAAGGATTGAAATCTTTTATCTCAGACTTTGATATCAATTTCCGTCTTTAAATTTTTATTTTTTAAAGTGACAGTACAGATTTCGTTTTTGGTTGTAAAAATTTTGATGATATTGTTTTTATTCTCTTCATGTCCCCAGCGTTCAGGCCGAAACAACACTGTTCCAGATGACAATGTCTTGTGTGAAATCTGTTTCTTTTCTAAGGCAATGGATGTAAGTAGTTACTCTGTCAAAATTCATGATTATCTTTTCATTTTGTTGGTTTTTACAGTTTGTATTTACTTGTGAAGCTTAAAGATAGGATAAACAGAAAAAGCAGGATGATATAGCCCCAATTAATTGCTCTTTGTGTCTTTCTTGTTACCAACAACAAGTTCAGTGTAAACAAATATTTGATCATGACAGAATTAGGATCCAAAATTTATAATCATAAGCATCACATCCCCATCAGCCTTGTTGGAAAAGTCAGATATATTAATAATCCCTTGCACACCACACTGAATAGCTTCTTGGCTTCTGCATCGTATTTTTGAAGGAAAAAACACACAAGCTTGACAGCATTTTATTGAATGCGTCATCCATTTAACTTTTTACAATATTACTTATCTTTTCATGGCGCAATACCATATTATTGTTAACCTTTGTTTTCAAGTCTCTTGACTTACTTGACTTATTGGTGACCGCCTCCTAAATTTCGAACCGGGACTCTTTGACAGCTTCTCTGATTTGTTGAGTGAGTTCTTTTCACTGATGAAAGTCTGCTGCGACGGTTCTCAGGTGTTCTTAATCCTTTTCATATCTCAGTTCTTGTGTGTCATCTAGGCACTTGAGGTCTTTATTTATCATCGTGCATAAGCTTGTTGTGGGTCTGCTTTTTTGTTTGTTATGTCCGCTTGGTGTAAAGAATAATGCCATTGCCTTATTAGCTGGAATATTTCTGTCTCTCCTTAAGATATGTCCAAATAATCTCCTTCTTGTTTCCAAAATTTGAATCGATAGATTAAATGTGGTCTAAAGATCAAAAAGATAATGGGCATAGGAGAGAATTTTCTGTTATTTAGCGGTTTCCCGCTGAATTGAAATCAGGGTCCCACTTCAATCCTGCTATTTTCCAATTATGATATCCAGAAATTTTAACTTAGATTTAAAATACCACAATCATCGTCATTATTATCGTCATCATCATCATTACTACTACAACCACTTCACCATCATCATTATTAGCATTACCACCTTCACCACATCATCAGAAGCAGCACCAGCATCTTCATTATCACTACTACCACTACAACCACCACCACCACCACATCATCATTACTACTACCACTACTACAACCACCACCACCACCAACACATCATCATCACAACTACCACTACTACAACTGTCACTGTATCATCACCACTACTCCAACCACCAAAATCACCTTCATTATCACTAATACCATTACTACAACCACCACCACATCATCACCAATACAACAGCCACCCCATCACCACCACCATCACATCATCATCATTGCTACCATTACCACAGTGACCACCACCACGATATCATCATCACAACTACCACTACTACAAGTGCCACCACCACAATATCATCATTACTATCACTACTACAACCACCACATAATTGTCATTAGCACCACTACTACAATCACCACCATATCATCATAACTACTACCACTATAACCAGCACTCCCCCACATCATTATCACAACTACGGCTACGACTACTACTACAACCATCACCACCACATCATCACTACTACCACTACTACAACCACCACCACATCTTCATCACTACTTCCACTACATCTACCAACACCATATCATCAGCACTACTACAACCATCACCACCACTACGACCACTACAACCACCACCTCATCATCATCATCACTACTACCACAACACATTATCATCATCACTACTACCACAACTACAGCCACCATTGCCACATCTTCATCACTACTTCCATTATTACAGCCACCACCGTTACATCATCATCACTGCTACACCACCACATCTTCATCACTACTAAAACCACTGCAACCACTAAACATCATCGCTACTACCACTACTACAACTACAAACTGTCACATCATTAACATCACTACAACCACCACCAGAACATCATCATCATCACTACGAGAACTCTAACCACCAGTGCGTCATCAACACCGTAATAATTATTAAGGATTTATTTGTAATTTATCCATAATAATTATATTAATACGATACTTTATACTTTATATTGATAACATATCTTTTGTTACTTTTATCCTCATCATCATCATCGCTATCACGACCACTACACAACAACAAAAATATTTTGGGCAGTTTTCTGCACCCTTGGTCTGGGTGGAACCACTTTTCCCTCTGAAACCATGATTTTCAATTCCCACCTATGATAGGGAAATTTTGTTGAAGTTGAAATTATAAACAATCCTTCTAAACCCAATTTTTAAAATTGTGTTTTTCTTGTGCCTTGTAGTTTGTGGACACCACACCCTACCTGTATCAGCTATCTAGACCTGCGTGAAGATTGCTATTTCTTGTTGCGGATATTGTTTAAGAATAAAATTGGACTTAGGTATATTCACATTAAAAAAGTTTACATATGTAACGCGAGGGAAAATAGGGATACAATATGTACTTATAGAGTTGAACTCTGACCTCAAAAAGAACAGCAGCAGAGACTGGGATTCATTGCTCTCATTGTAAAATTGATGAAATAAGTAATAAGATGACATACATATTAGAATGGCCTGTGTTCCAGTATATTGTATGATTGTCTTTTGCTGTTGTTGCAGGATATGAAGGGTCTTGAATGTGGCCACCGTTTCTGTGGCCAGTGCTGGGCAGAATACCTCACCTCCAAGATCATGGATGAGGGAATGGGTCAAACTATTTCTTGTGCTGCCTTTGGCTGTGATATTCTAGTGGATGACAAGAGTGTTATGTAAGTCTTCTTCCGTTCTTTAAGTTTCAGTTGAATATGTATCAACTTTACATGAGTGTTTTTAGCGGTTAAAATCAGATTATAGAATGTTAGTTAAGCATTATTCTGCTTTTGAAGAATGCTAAATTTGACATTCATCATTTGTAGACATACAACATTGCCTGTATGTTTTGATATTGTCTTCTCATTCTTTTCTTTTCCTTTTCCTTTTCCTTTCTTTTCTTTCTTTCTTTTTTTTTTTTTTAATTTTTTTAAAGCTTATGAAAATCCAACAGAATGAAGTTCACATCACAGTTTCAGTTCTTTTTGCCAATCAAAGAAAAGAGAATTTGACCCCCCCCCCCCCCCCCCCCAAAAAAAAAAAATTTAAAAATATTAATCTAAACACATGCACATGTGATGGTTGCAGTTATTTATTTTTGTTTCCAGCCAAACATAGTAAATGTGAACATTTGACAAAATTGTCTAGCCTTCTAATGTATTTCCATGTCCTGATTCCTCCAACTTGATTTTGTCTTGATAATTGTAGTGGAAAATTTTTAACAGGCTTCTCATATCCACCGAATCTTACGAATTTTAGACAAATTTAATGGCCAATTACACATTTTTATGGAAAATTACGAATTTTTAATTCATTCTCTGTATTACTTAAATAATGATGATAATAATAATAATAATAATTACTACTACTACTACTACTACTACTAATTTCCTTGTTATATTACTAAAAATTGACATAAAAATTACTAAATTTGAAGTTTTCAATTGGCAGGTCTGAGCTTCTATTTTGTTTTTTTTTTGTTTTTTAATTATTTGACTACTACTCATTAAGGGTTTAGTTTTTCAAATCATGTAGCCATCTGGGAAAGCTTTCACTGCAAATCGACTTATTTATATTGTCTATCATATTTGTGTAATCTTATTTTCAGGGAATTGATTAAAGACCAGAAAGTCAAGTTGAAGTACCAGCAAATTATTACAAATAGTTTTGTGGAGGTAAGTAGGTTACTCTTTCAGAGGGCATGATCTTATAATTTCTTTTTTTTTTTTTATATCTTACCTCTTCGGATGGATGTATTACTTTTTTTTTTTTTTTTTTTTTTTTTTTTTGCACGTCTTGAGTGAAAATGTAATATTGAAGTGATTCTTGAAGATAATTTCTGACAGAGGTATTATCAATTTAGAATTTAGAAAAATAACTTCTCCTTTTTCAAAATTTGCAAGTAGCATATATATAATACTTCTCATTTTTCACATTTGGATATTCAGTTTTCACAATCCCTGAAACAGCCAAACAGCTTTGACTTGAGACAATACCAACGAACAAACATGTGTTTTTTTTCTTCCTCATCTGTAGTGTAATCGTCTACTGCGATGGTGCCCAGCCCCAGACTGTGGCCATGCAGTCAAGGTGGCCCACCATGACGCCAAGCCTGTCACCTGTAACTGTGGACACACATTCTGGTAAGTTTCACAAATTGCTGTCGATCCACTTTAACTTTAAGGAGCAGCTCACCTGCTATACCCTGGTTGAGCTCTTTATAAATGCATATTTATTATCATTGTCACTATTATTATTGTTATTATTATCATCATCATTATTATTTGTGCTTAGATTATGGAACATAGCTGGTTAAACGCTGTAAATACATATTTATTATTTTGTTGTTCTTGCTCGTACTGCTGCTGTTGATTTTACAATGTTTATAATTTATAAGGAAGACCTAATACGGTTGATTTTCCTCCACCAGTTTTGCCTGTGGTGAGAACTGGCATGATCCAGTACGTTGTCGCTGGTTGAGGCTATGGGTCAAGAAATGTGATGATGATAGCGAGACATCCAACTGGATTGCTGCCAACACCAAGGTTTGATGTTGTGCTTTGGCTCTCCTTCTCATTTTTCTATTCCCCCAATTTGCTTAGCTTTGTAACCCTCTCTCTCTCTCTCTCTCTCTCTCTCTCTCTCTCTCTCTCTCTCTCTAATATATATATATATATATATATATATATATTTTTTTTTTTTTTTTTCAATCTTTCTCTTTTATTATGCCACCTTCATTAGTAATTTCTTGTTTGTCAATGAATAAGACTAAATGGTCAAGCATAAATTAAACCATAGAAATTTTGAACCTCTGTCTGTTTGGTTTTGGTCTCCAGGAGTGCCCTAAATGTCATGTGACGATAGAGAAAGATGGCGGTTGCAACCACATGGTTTGTAAGAATCAGAACTGTAAGGCAGACTTCTGCTGGGTGTGCCTTGGGCCCTGGGAACCACATGGATCTTCATGGTAAGTTTGTGGTTTACTATTCCTACTATTACAACATTGTCTCTTAGCGAAAATAGAGAGATTTCTCTAAAATACAAGTAAATCTGTAAAGTGAGCCAATGGCATAGTGGTTTAGTAAATGATCAGAAAAATAGTCTTAAAACTAAAAATACAATACTTCAAAAGAGGACTCAATTTAATAAAAACTTTGTTTTTACAAATTGAGGATCATCTTGATCTATTAGATAAAGTTTTATGGCCAAATTGAACCAAAAAAATATTATTTCCATATATTGTTTAACTTGTAAAATGTGGTTTCACTCTAGACTTGAAATTTAGATTACTCGTAGGGATTTTTCTTTCTTGACAAATCTAAAAATTTTAATACAGACTCTTTAACTTAAAATTTGGAATTATCTGCCACACAAACAGGTAGCTTAACTTGTGTATGTTTGATTGTCACTCAAGTAAAACTCAAGAAGCCTAAGTGAATGGCTGCCCACATGCTTGGCCTGATGTATGGTTTTTTTGTTTGTTTCAGGTACAATTGTAACCGTTACAACGAAGATGATGCCAAGAAGGCCAGGGATAGTCAAGAGGTTTGTACTGATATCTTTGTAGACATCTAATCCATCCCATCATGCCCTTAGATTAAAGTGTCCATAACCTTATGAAATGCATATTAAATATTGATTGACACACTTTATTTATTCCCCCAGCAGGCTATATGGATATGAACCCAAATATTCATTTCCTTCATTGAGAATAATATATATAATGTGATATACCCAAGTTCACAGGTCTAGGATTGAAGTTTTGCAATCATTGTCAATGTCTCGTCTCTTCAGCATCTCTGCCGTGATATGAGAAAAAGACGCATAACGGGAAAACCTACTTTTTCAGGAAACGCAAAAAACTGTTTTACTTAATAACATTGTAACTATTGGCTCGAATCTAAAAGAATTAATAGGTAATTAAAGAAAAAAAATTTTGTTATTTTATTCATGGAACTTGAAAACTAAAATATTTGTATTAACTGTGTAATTCACCAAAAGACCTTTTGCCAAGACCATGATTGAAAATTGATTGACACATGTCTTTGACAGATAGATGCAAAAATATTATGCATCCATCGCACTTTCGGATGTGTATCCAGTGTGTGACAAACGGACGCATATTGTTTTTGCGTCTGTTTGTCATAGACATGGGCTAATTTAGCGGTAATGTGCATATTGATATACAGTGTCATGCGAGGACGCATATCGCCCAATGTTAAGCTATAATAAGCAAAAACATCATAATCACAGGTCCCTGGAATAATAGGAAGAAACCAATCAAAAACATATAGGATATCAAGTTGAACATGCTTTATTATTTCAGAACAATCGCACCAGTCACGTAAATTTTCATAATATAACTATTACTAACTCTCTTTTTCTCCCTCTTTCGTTATAGTTCACTAACATGGAGTTTGCTTTTGTAATCATCGCTAATATTATCACATACATATTATACATTCCATCTCTTCTCTTTAGATAATGAATTGAATCATTACTTAGGTGTAAACGTTGCGTGCTCGTACACATTGTTTGGAAGAGCAACGTTTCCAACTAGTCAGTGAATGATGAAAGGACATTCACTTGTAGGATTTGCAAAGAATTTTACTCGTGGAGCTGGTTGGTAGGTCTATCCAGTACTTTCGTCTATTGGGGGGAGGGGGGGGCGTCAAACCCACAAGTTGTTTCACGATCTCATCCTTCTTGTAAATCCTACACCCCTGGGTTTTGTACGATACTTTGGCGTACAAACAAATCCGCGTTTCAGAATGTCACATTCGTTTTGAAGAAGAGTGTCTTTGATGACACTCACCTGAATTCAGCACAAACAATCTTAGCTAGGTAGGGACGATTGTCAGCTTTGCTCAACAGATAACTACTGACTCCAGAATCCCAGTTGGCAAAGTCATTAAACCTCAACGGCATTGTCTGGCAGCCTGCTTCTACGACACATTCTTCAAATTCATTGAGATCAAAGATTTTGCCGTCTTTCTGTCTCAGAACTCTTTGGATTCCGGCATGGGTGGAGTCAGCTGCCATAAAAGTATGACCAGGCTCGAAATAGTTGATTGTGATGGTGCTTTTGTAGTAGTTACAAACGGACGCATATATCTTTATTTTTGGAGAGTGTCTTGCCAGAAAGTCGCATATCCGAAATGCGTCTTTTTGTGAAAGACAAATTATGTCATTCGGTGGGCGAATAAGAGAAAAAGACGCATATTACAAAATGCGACCTTCTGTCATATCCACATTCAATATGCGTCGATCTGTCATTCCTCGAAACGAATTTAAACCAAATTAGGTCAAGTCGCATATTTTCAAAATGAAACAGCTTTTTTATTTTCAACGATTGAGTTACCAGAGCCAGATAGAAAAATGCGCCTTTCTCTCAAGTATGTGAATCCCAGAAAATATCAATTTGACCTAGATATGCGTCTTTCTTCCCTATCATGACAGATCTCTTGACTGTTACTCATAAAATGAGATCGTACCCTTGAGTGGATTAAATCGATTATTTTTACAAGCTTGAGTAAGGGAATTTCATAATGATTTGTACATTTTCCCAATTGATTTGTGTGCCAATGAGGAGATAACTACACCAAGAAATGAATAAGATAAGAATGTAATTAAAGCTACCAATAAATAGTTATTTTCTTAGTTTAATTGTTGATTTAATCTGTATCTCTTGAATTTATCATTCTACATTTATTATCAATATCTTTTGGCTCTTTCAGAAGTCGAGATCAGCTTTGCAAAGATATCTTTTCTACTGCAACCGATACATGAACCACATGCAGAGTCTCAAATTTGAACATCAGGTAAGAGATCAGCTTTTGTTTAGTTTGCCAAGTTTCATGTGGGTTGTTTGCAGAGCTACATGCCTATGCTGAACTGAATACATTGTATGGGACAGCTGTTGGGGTAGTGTTTGTCATATTATTTTGATTTACGTTAAATCACCGTTGTTAATAGGTTGAGATTTTGGAGAGAAGGGGGTGTGCTTATTGCAGTCAATGCAGTTGATAGGGATAATGTGGAATACCGTCAAGGGTTCAGGTGGATGGCACCATCTGCTTTTGTTTGTTTTTTTGAGAGAAAGGAACTAATGCCCCTTTTGTCGAGCATGTAATTATTTATTTACTCATCCATTTTTGATATTATTTTGTTATCCCTTTATCCATTTTCCCAGCTGTACAAATCAATCAAGACCAAAATGGAGGAGATGCAGCAACACAACATGTCATGGATCGAGGTCCAGTTCCTGAAGAAGGCAGTGGATGTCCTATGTCTGTGTCGCCAAACCCTTATGTACACTTATGTCTTTGCTTTCTACCTTAAGAAAAACAACCAGTCTATCATTTTTGAGGTATGTCTGTCTCTGTAGTAATGGACTTTTCAACTTGTGAAAAACATTTGTCTGAGCTTATTTTCTAGATAGAAATAGATATATTCCATAAGCTACACACTCTTGTTTGCAGGTCTGATCACCAAAATTGTCATGATTTTGAAAGAAAAAAAAAAAAAGAACTGTCAAACCAACACAAACTGTTCTTCATTACTATTGATAAACATTCATATTCGATTTTGACATTTTATTAAAAATGGTGATACAGTGATTTCTGGCTAAGTGCCCAGGATTTGAAAAAGAAGAAAACGGGCTTATAGGTAGACTCATAACAGTTCCTTAATAAGGTCAGAGGGTTCGAAGCTGTGATATTGCACCCCAACCGTATGAGGCAGATTTGGGACGGGGGGGGGGGGGGGGGGGGGGGGGTCACTTCCAGATTTTTTTATTCTTGAGAAAAAGTAGGGAAAACTATTTTTCCTCAGAAATGTCCTATGTGGCGAATTGAATTGCATTTCATCAATTTCAATTGTAGAGCACTATAAAGTGATACTTGATAGAAATGAGATTAAGTTCAGAAATAAGAGTAAAAATCTTGCATTTTGATTTGCTACAGGATTTTGTCTTCAAGCTGTTTTTTCGAAAATAAAACCAATTGTACCTTGTGGCCTCTCTAGGTATACCTCTTTGAAAGGTTATTTGGTTGCAGTTACTTTTTGTGTCACCATGATGGATCTGACAGGGAGGATTTTGCAACTTTGTCCTATCCAAATGGTAGCAAGCAATCATTACTGTCTATTTAACATTACAGTAACATGGATAAACTCCTGCTTCATGACCTAATGGCTCTGGAAGAATTTTGAGAATACTTCCAAAACCCATCACAAACTTTCATAACCGGAAAAGCACCACCGCTTTTATGATTACTATTATCATTCTATAGTAATGCTTGGAGATAGAAATAATCAGCTCGACTGAGACAGTTGATTGTATGTAGAAAAATAAAACAAGGAATAAATAAAAGTAATGCGTCTGTCTTCATTGCATTATGAGATTCTGTCAATTCGCCATGGCATGTGGATGTATAGATAATCCATCAAACAGATATCAACAGGAATCTCTCATGTTGTCCACTTGAGCACATGGGTACATAATTAATAAACTCTCCAAGGAAAAAAAAACACACAAGTGCCTGATGTCGGGTTAAAATCTGGGGCCCCCAAGTTATAGTACAATGCCTTAACCATTCTTCCAGCTCGCCTTCTATAAATAAACAGTATAAAATCTTTTCTTTCAGGACAATCAGAAAGATCTGGAAAATGCCACAGAGCAATTGTCTGAATATCTGGAGCGTGAGATTTCATCAGAGGTGTTGCATGATATCAAACAAAAGGTGCAAGACAAATACAGGTAACGATAAACTCTCTCTCTCTCTCTCTCTTTCTCTCTCTCTCTCTCTCTCTCTCTCTCTCTCTCTCTCTCTCTCTCTCTCTCTCTCTCTCTTCTCTCTCTCTCTCTCTCTCCTCTCTCTCTCTCTCTCTCTCTCTCTCTTCTTTCTCTTTCTCTCTCTCTCTCTCCCTCTCTCTCTCTCTCTCTCTGTGTGTTTGTGTGTGTGAAATGTTCTTGTTATTATTTAAATCATCCTTTCTCTGTCCTCCCCAGGTACTGTGAGAGTCGTAGGAAAGTGTTGTTGGATCACGTCCATGAGGGCTATGAGAAGGATCAGTGGGAATACCTTGAGTTTTGATCACAAGGCCCAGTAAGGGTGGGTGACCTCTTACCTTTATATAACGAGCTGGCTGACAGGCGGAATGTTCATATTTCACTGGCTATTTTTCCAGACCTTTCACTTATACAGTTAGAAACATTTCAAATATTTTATCCACCGTCTCAACGTTGTATGATGTCAGGATGAGGAGGTGCTGGAAATCAAATTCATGACCACAAATATGAAACTTGTGACTAGTTTCTATTTATTATTGTCTGGAATAAATACAATTTCTGTAATTGCAAAAAGAGATCAAAGTTGGCATTTCTTATCATTTTAATTCTAAATTCACTTTCATGGTCTAATTCATCCCAACTTAGTACCATTTAGAGACGGTAGGTCATACATGATACACATATAGGCAAAATGTATGGGAATGCATCAAGAATGTCTGTTGAACAGTTGTCTGCGACGATTTGTCTTACTTTTATTTCTGCATTACTCACTAGAATGATAGATTTGAAATTTTTTGACATCTATCGCATTTTGATTGGTTTGCATGAACAAAAGTAATGAAAAGCACTGGCTGTCATCTCTTGAGAGTTGTCCCCATGCATTTCTTCTATACATGTATCACTTACTATTGTACACCAATTATTTTGTAAATCCAAATTTGGACGGCACTATGATTTTCTACCAGAAAGAGAAAATTTTATGAAAATGTTGTTTTTTTTAAATCTGCTATTATATCGTGTCACTGATCATTGAAACAACACTTCTGTTCAAAGGCTTTTAAAGCAAAGATGAGATATAACATATTTTGACCCATCTGTGGACCTGACATTGCGTTATTTTCTCTTAATATCTCAATATTTTCGCAAAGAAATAGAGCTTTTCATTGACAATTTTTGGCAGGTCTATTATTATTGAAGAAAAGCCAGACTCCGGTTTTACGTAAAGGTTGTTGGTCTTCTTGTGAGTGTGTATGTGTGTATTTGTGTGTGATTTGCTAATTCATCTCAGTGATCAATGAATGCAACATTATGCAAGCAATTTGATTTTTTATCCTTCCACACATACATCTCTGACACAGTCATGGAACAGTCTTGTGTGTTTGGAATCATAGAATATATTTTTCACAGTACCGACTGGCATTTAAGGGGTGTTAAAATTGTTTCCACTATTTTTTATTATTGTCCAATTATCTCCACTTACCTTCACTACCATATCCATATAAACCACACAAGCACAAAATTAAATATCCTCGCAACTTGTGCCATCATCAATATCACCAAACCTGATTAAATAGGCATTGAATTGAATGGTGATTGACAGATTGCTGTCTGATACAATGACAATTAAAGCAGGAACTTTTGGAGTACAAGTAGAGCCTGTTACGACTTGGGATCACCTCAAATGTGATCAAAAAGCTTACTGGTGATTAAGGTAAATTTAGGAAGGTAATTGGAAATATTGCTAGTATGATTTTTAAAATTTTGAATTCAAAAATTGTTTTAGTCTTTGAGTCAAAACTAGGATATAGGCTTTATTTTTTTAATAACCGGTTTTCATGTTAAATATTCAACAATTTTATAGTCTTGTGCTGGGTATAGACCTGTTTTGTTTTTTTTAAACAAGTTAATTATTCAACTTTAATTGGATTGAATTAGACAGATCAGTTATTGATCATCCATAATTGATTCAATGCAAAAAGAAAAAAAATGATAATAATACACACATATACATTGGGTGGCTTGATCTTGGTGTTCTATTGTGATAGATGCTTACACGCTTAATACCCATCATCACTACCGACCCGACCCCCCCCCCCCCCCCCTCCATTTATTTCAAATGTGTTTGAATTGGATGAGTCATATTGTTTAACCCTGTGTCGATTTGTGTATTGTTTTATTTTTACCAGCGGAGAGTTTGATATATTATTTTATCATCTATGTAGGTTCTTCTACTACTACAATTACTATTACTATTAGTCTGTACCCAGGTTGGGGCAGCATGACTTTTTTATAAATGAATTTTAAATCTGTTTGGCATTATTGATTATTATTTTTATTGAATGGCTATTATTATTATAATTAAGTGGTATGTGTATGTACTTATACCGTAATGTGTATGTGTGCACGCGTGCGTATGTATGTATGTTTGTGTATAAAATTATATGAGTCTGGGTATACAAGGGAGAGAGAGAAGGAGCGAAATTTGGTAACCCGTCATGTATATACTACACTGCATAGTCTATAAATAGAATTATTATTATAATCATTATTACTACTACTGTCGATATTGATTTACCTTACTATAATTTCATTTGAATTTCAAAATGATTTAAGGAATGAATAAATGAATTTCAAACAAGCCACTTCTCGTCTTGTCCTATTGTGGGGGAAATGGGAGGGTGGGGACAGGTTTATATAACTCAAATTAACTTGAGGTGACGCTTATGTAAAACTTGAGATTGAATCATTACATCGTGGTTCTTAAACGCTATAGGCTATAAGGTACACATGGAGCCATAGTGATCCGACTAGAACGGCAACCTCTGGATGTGAGAGAGAGTGAGGCATGCGACCTGTATGGAGGTTTGAGTCTGCTGTCCTTCTGTGGGTGGGACAATGGTGTAAAAAATCACAAAAACTAATTGATGGTTCGAGCATCAGTAATGATTAACCATCTCAGAATATTTCCTACCATTTAGTCCGTTCAGTCCCCTTGACTATATATTTGCAGTCAACGAAAAGACCTGGCAAACATTCCTGAATTCCATAGCTACCTTTAGTACATGGGGGTAGGATAGCTCAGTAGTAGAGCATTCGCTTCACATGCCAAGTGACCGATATTGATCCTGGGTGAAGTTGAGATTTTTTTTCTGACCCCCTGTCCACACAGCAGTGATTGGGTAGCTGGGTCTGATAGACTAGCAACCTATCCAAATGGTAGCAAGCAATTGCTGTTGTATGTACGCTATAGAAACTAGGATAATCTCCGACTCCATGGTCCTAATGACTGAAGAAAACTGAGCGGGGTTCCATAGAGGGCCGGGAGGCTTTTACTGAGTTCTATCCCCCTATGTCTGTTTTCCAACATGCTTTCTGTCTTTGTCTTAGAATGAGATTACTTGATTTTTTCCTGGTCCTTGACTGGGAGGGAAACAGTCAAATGTGTTGTTAAGAGTTTTTGGAAGATGATATTTTTTTCTTGTAAATCATCTCTCTGTTATGCACCGTATTATTTTTTTGTTCTACATGTGATTTGTAAACATTTGAGTGTATGCCTCTTAGTGGGGACCTGTGCTTGTCAGGATATTTAGGTGATCTCTAAGTACAATGATAGCGTGCTCTTGGAATCTACACCTGTTACCTATTTAAACCAATTCCCTTTTGTCTTACTTTTTCTTGGGTACTTTAATTGTAATTCTTGAACTTTTGACTATCCCTTTTCTTCCTTCTTACTGACGCTGATATGACCTAAATGTGTTTCAAGTGCCGTGAAAACCCTTGAGAACAAAAAACAAAACTGAAGAAAATCTATATTGTGTGCCAAACAAAGAAGTAGGTCAGTCGCATGGTTTTCTTTTTATTGATAATAAAAAGGTAATTAAGACGAATGAGACCCTGTCATATTTAACAACTAGGCTATCCAATGACGGATGGGCGAACGGGGTTCAGAACAAAACTTGATTGAAATTTCTGGGTGGGGTTCCTGACCTCCCATAGTGGGCAGGGAGGTTACTTGCTGTGTCTTTTATATCCCTATATCTGTTTTCCAACTTGCTTTCTCTCTTTGTCTTGAAGGAGATTACTTGGTTTTGTCCTTTCCCTATAGTCGGAGACCTTGGCTGAGAGGGTAACAGTCAAATGTATAGTTAAAGTTTTGGGAGATGATATTTTTGTCCTTGTAAATCAGCTCCCCATTATGTGTGTTATTTTATGTAAGCACCTGAGTGTGTTCCTCTTAGTGGGATTCTGTGCTGGTGTCTGGATGAGACTTAGGTGATCTCAAACTAAGTACATTAATGGTATGCTCTTGGAATCTACATCTGTTCCCTATTCGAACCTTTCCCCTTAGTCTTGTGTGCTTTCAAATGTAAATCTAGAATTTTTCTGGCTGTCCCATTTCCTCCTTTTTACTGGCGCTGATACTACCGAAATGTGTTGCAAGCGCCGTAAAACCCTTAAAAAACTAACAAAACATTGAGGGACATGTGCGTGTGAAGCAAGCAGTCTTCCAACTGAGATATTTAGACCCAGCCTAAAGTTGATTCTCTAGAAAAAGGCTCTTATCTTACATTTACTGAACTTCATAAAATGAGTACATGGCCAGTAACAGTATTGCCTCTTCTCGAAAAATAATAAACGATGCGCTTTACAGGCGTCATGTCTCATTTAGGGAAGAGGGTGTATATTGAACCCATAAGCTTGGAAGCATGATACATCAACACTCCAAAACTCATGGCATTCAATATGTATCAAATGGAAAATTTTTGGACAATCTTAAAAAGTTGTTTTGAGTAAAACGGTTCAATTTACCACCCCATGTATTTAATTTGAACCACACATGTTGCTAAATTGAACCACTGGTTCAATTTACCATCAAGAGAGGTTCAATACACCCACCAAACACTTTCAAAATTGTCCTTTTTTTTCAACAAAATATTATTCCACATTTTAAGGTATATTTCAGAAATTGAATTGTTTTGAAAATGATCATTGCCATGAACATGAAAGGCAATAAAACAAGAAAGATTTTAAATGAGGACTAAAGGATTGCAGTAAAATACATTTCATATTTTGAGACGGGAATCCTCTGGTGTTCTTTATGACAAATGGATCCGTCAAGCCTGATCCTTCATGCTTTTTGCGTGTGCTGGTTGAATCTTTCGCCAAGTCCTTCAAATATCGATCGATTAAAAGTACCCTCAGCTTGTCGGAACATTCAAACCTGTGACTTCTTGAAAGGAGAATATTTTGCCCAAAATGGTATAAACTTTTTTTTTCGGATTACAGCAGAACATGGAGGCAGAAATCACTTCAAAAGTCATTTTTAAAGGGATGCAACTACTAATGGCAAGAACAGTCTGGTGTTTTAATGTAGTTATCCCTCTTTGTTCAAGCCATTGCTGGCTTTTTGAATAGATTAAGTCTAAAAATCCTACAACGCTTTCCAAGACTTTAACATATTCATTGCGTTTCACAATTTCCTCATTTATCTTCTTCTATTTGGGCTCTACGATTTTTGTTTCCTCTATTTCTTTAGTACACATGTATCATGAGCCCTTTCCATATGAATGAGAACATTAAAATTTGCTTTCACACTGTTCCTGTCCCGAGTATTTTATTGAGAAGGAAAAGGTCACATGTACTCTGTGTGTGTGTGTGTGTTCGGTTTTTTTTTTTTTTAATCTCTCCAATATTCACATTGTAATTGTCACGCTCTTATAATCTAACATTTTGAGCGTGTGCCTCTTGGCGGAGATTCTGTGGTGGTATCAGTATCAGTGTGGGATTTTTTAATTTTTCAATCATTTTTTGGGGGGTAGTTTTAGGCTCTCTATAGGGATATATTGCTCTTGGATCTGTGTATGACCTCTATTAAACTTGTCTCTTTTGTCTACGATTTTCTTTATTGATAGATAGCTAGATCTAACTGTTTTGACTATTTCACCATCTACCTTTTTACTAGTGATCAAATATCTAAAAGTGTCGTAAGGCATGTACCGTAAAATCCCTAAAACAAACAATCGTTGCCTTCAGCCACAAATTGACCTCATACCAGACCTCGGGTCACTAGGGACAATCTGCGTAAAGAGTTTAATCAATAACAATAACATCAGAGCATTTTACACATTTGTCATAGAAAATGCATTTTATTTCTTTTCCTTCTAAATTCGTGGTTTAACTAGCTATACAGAATCAATTTCTTTTTAAATTAAAAAAAAACAAACAAACAAACAAACAACAATTTTTTTAAAAACACACGAAAAAAAAAACGGGCATTTATTTTTCATTACGAGCCCTTAAGTCTGTCATTTTCAATTGAAATTCATGATGTTGGACATGAAATCAAACTTGTTCAATGTCTCTTGAGTATATCAAAGATATTAAAGATTAAAGAGGCAATCTCCGACAAGAGCCCTTTAAAAGCAACATCGGGGCCTCGGGGAGACAGTCTTTGTAAACAGTCTGATGTTCCTTAAAATGTATCTAGATCACGTCTTTGAAAACCTTGACAATCTTTTAAGATTAGAGAAGAAAAGATAGCACTACAGGTATTATAAACTAGGAAAAGATAACCCCAATTTGGAATTGGAATGTATCCCCAAACGCCACAGTCTAAACATTAAGATCATTATTGTAACATTCGAGGCAAAAACATATCTAAATAACAAGTTAATATGAAAAGTTTTGGTACATTTTTAGCGTAATAAAGTTTCTCTAGGATAATAAATGAATACGGACCGTCAAGCTCCAAAGGAAAAAAGAAACTTGAGCTTTTATATGGCGTTTTACAAGGGGTCCCTGATCAAAAGCAACACGTAACATATATATACAACGAAACAATGGCCTGTCAGGCGATATTACATTTCTTTTTTTCGGACAGAGACAACGCTGTTAATGGCCAGGTACTCATTTTACACCTGACCGCGGTGAGAGAATGTCAGTAAAGAGCCTTTTCCAAGGACTCAACTATGCGCCGAGTGAGGCTTGAACCCAGGACCTTCCTCCTCCGCCCTCTCCCTCTTCTCCCCCTCCTCCTCCTCTTCTTCCTCCTCCTCAATCTTCTTCTTCTTCTTCTTCTTCTTCTTCTTCTTCTTCTTCTTCTTCTTCTTCTTCTTCTTCTTCTTCTTCTTCTTCTTCTTCTTCTTCTTCTTCTTCTTCTTCTTCTTCTTCTTCCTAAATTTAAATACAAAATCCCCTTATTTTGTAAGCTTAGACGAACCTACCATTCTGTACGGCTCGACATTTCAAAATGGCCGTCATCAGACGTCAGACATTGGCATCATCAATAACCGACCGAAAATGGATCATACACACATTTAAAAGGTGTCACCACGGAAACGTGACAACAACCATGTTTGGGGCCTCGTGGGGCCTTTCCTTATTGGGTTGGGAGGCCCTTTGGGATCGCTCGTGTGGACTTGGTATGATGATTCGTCACCCTAACGGTTTAATTCATACAACCCTCATAATGGAGAGCTCTGGAATTGGATGGTTGGGTGGTAGTGGTGGTGGTGGTGGTGGTGGTGGTGGTGGTGGTGGTGGTGGTTATGGTGATGGTGGTGGTGGTGGTGGTGGTGGTGGTGGTGGTGGTTATGGTGATGGTGGTGGTGGTGTGGGTGGTGGTGGGTGGTGGTGGTGTGTTATGGTGATGGTGGTGGTGGTGGTGGTGGTGGTGGTGGTGGTGGGTGGTGTGGTGGTGGTGGTGGTGGTTGATGGTGATGGTGGTGGTGGTGGTGGGTGGTGGTGGTGGTGGTGGTGGTGGTGGTGGGTGGTGGGGTGGTGGTGGTGGTGGTGGTGGTGGTGGGTGGTGGTGGTTGATGGTGTGGTGGTGTGTGTGGTGGGTGGTGGTGGTGGTGTGGTGGTGGTGGTGGTGGTGGTGGTGGGTGGTGGGTGGTGGTGGTGGTGATGTGGTGGTGATGGTGGTGGTGTGGTGGTGGTGGTGGTGGTGGTGGTGTGGTGGTGGTGGGTGGTGGTGGTGGTGGTGGTGGTGGTGGTGGTGTGGTGTGTGTGGTGGTGGTGGTGGTGGTGGTGGTGGTGGTGGTGGTGGTGTGGTGGTGGTGGTGGTGGTGGTGGTGGTGGTGGTTGGTGGGTGGTGTGGTGTGGTGGGGTGGTGGTGGGTTGTGTGGTGGTGGTGTGGTGGTGGTGGTGGTGGTGGGTGGGGGTGGGTGGTGGTGGTGGTGTGGGTGGTGGGTGTGTGGGTGTGGTGGTGGTGGTGGTGGTGGGTGTGGGTGGTTGGGTGGTGGGGTGGGGGGTGGTTGGGTGGGGTGTGTGGTGGGTGTGGTGGTGGTTGGTGGGGTGGTGTGTGGGTGGGGTGGGGTGGTGGTGGTGGTGGTGTGTGGTGGTGGGTGTGGGGGGTGGTGTGTGGTGGGGTGGTGGTGGTGTGGGGTGGTGGTGGTGGGGGTGGTGGTGGGGGTGTGTGTTGGGTTGGTGGTGGGGTGGGTGTGGTGGTGGGGTGGGTGGTGTGGTGGTTGTGGTGTGGTGGTGGTTTGGTGTGTGGGGGGTGGGTGGGGTTGGGGTGGGTGGTGGGTTGTGTGGGGTGGGTGTGGGTGGGGGGTGGTGGGGGGGGGGGGGTGGGGGTTGGTGGTGTGGTGTGGTGGGGGTGGGGGGGTGGGGGGGGGTGGGGGGGGGGGGTGGGGGGGGTGGGGGTGGGGGGGGGGTGGGTGTGGGTGGGGTGGGGTGGGTGGGGGTGGTGGTGGTGGGGGGTGGGTGGGGTGGGGGTGGGGGTGGGGGGTGGGTGGGGGGGGGGGGGGTGGGGGGTTGGGTGGTGGGGGTGGGGGGTTGTGGGGTGGGGGGGGGTGGGGTGGTGGTGGTGGTGGTGGTGGTGGTGTGGTGTGGTGGTGGTGGTGGTGTGTGGTGGTGTGGTGGTGTGGTGGTGGTGTGGTGGTGGTGGTGGTGGGTGGTGGTGGTGGTGTTTTTGGTGGTGGGTGGTGGTGGTGGTGGTTGTGGTGGTGGTGGTGGTGGGTGTGTGGTGGTGGTGGTGGGGTGGTGGTGGTGGTGGTGGTGGGTGGTGGTGGTGTGGTGGTGGTGGTGGTGTGGGTGGTGGTGGTGGTGGTGTGGTGGTGGTGGTGGTGTGGTGTGGTGGTGGTGGGTGGTGGTGGTGGTGGTGGTGGTGGTGGTGTGGTGGGTGGTGGTGGTGGTGGTGTGTGTGGTGGTGTTGGTGTGGTGGTGGTGTGTGTGTGGTGGGTGTGGTGGTGTGGAGGTGGTGGTTGGTGGTGGTTTTTATGGTGGTGGCGGTGGTGGTGGTGGTGGTTTTTATGGTGGTGGTGATGGTGGTTTTTATGGTGGTGGTGGTGGTTTTTATGGTGGTGGCGGTGGTGGTGGTGATGGTGGTGATGGTGGTAATGGTGATGGTGGTGGTAGTGTTGGTGGTGGTGGTGGTGGGGTGTTTTATGTGGTGGCGGGGGGTGGGGGTATGGTGTGTTGGTGGTGTGGTGGTGGTGGTGGTGGTGGTGTGTGTATGGTGTGGTGTGGTGGTGGTGGTTATGGTGATGGTGGTGGTGGTTATGGTGATGGTGGTTATGGTGGTGGTGGTGATGGTGGTGGTGGTTATGGTGATGGTGGCAATGGTCAGATGTGTGGTAGTGATGCTGATGATGGTGCTCATTTTGCTCCGTCAGTTTGGAGCACCATTCCACAAAGCATCCGGGAGTCCAAATCATTCTCTGTGTTCAAGAAATCCTTGAAAACATTTCTGTCTGTTTTGATGTCATATATTTTCTTTAATATTATTTTGTGTTGATGTAAAACGCCAAGAGCATCACGGATGAGGATACCGTGCGCTCTATAACAGGCCATGGTGATGATGATGATGATGATGATGATGATGATGATGATGATGATGATGATGATGATGATAATTATGATGATGATGAAGATGATGGTGATGATGATGATGATGATGATGATGATGATGATGACGACGACGACGATTATGATGATGATGATGATGATGCACATCCTCACATATCCAAAGAATAATCAGCGGGTAGTTTGATAAATTCTCTTAATTTTGATGATGCTTAATTTTTCTATTCAGATAAGTAGTTTTGGGTCAACACAAGTTTCTCCTTACGATTATTAATATGTTTCATTTTTCGATATCCATCTCTCTCTCTCTCTCTCTCTCTCTCTCTCTCTCTCTCTCTCTCTCTCTCTCTCTCTCTCTCTCTTTCTCTCTCTCTCTCTATCTATCTATCTATCTATCTATCTCTCTCTCTATCTCTATCTATCTATCTATCTATCTATCTATCTATCTATCTATCTCTCTCTCCCTCACTCACTCTCCCTCTCTCTCCTCTCTCTCTCTCTCTCTCTCTCTCTCTCTCTCTCTCTCTCTGTGTGTGTGTGTGTTTGTGTGTGTATTCTCTCTTTTTCTCTCTCTCTTTTCCTCTATTCCACCCTCTCTCTCTCCCTCATATACATACACAGACTCACACGCATACGCACATACACACACATACACACACACACACACACACACACACGCACGCACTTTCTCACCACGATGATATTATTATTCCATTGATATTTCCATTCCGTGTCGGTAGATAACATAGTTATGGGTGTGATTCCATTGGATTAACAGTCCCAGGACTGTCCTTACCAGGTGTCAAGCCACGGTTTGATGGGCTTGACGCCCTCGACCGGCACCAGGGACAACATCTGGGACGACGGGATGGTTTTAGAATAGAGGGGGGGGGGGGGGGGGGGGGTAGTGGTTTCTTATAATATTTTGTTTTGGAATACTAGAAGACGGAATGATATCGACTACATTTGCTTCATACAATGGTCTCCGTTTAAGAGCACAGTTGATGGATGGTAGGGAAAAAAATGCATTTATTCGGAGCTGGCTTTTTGACGTTTTTCATCATGGCGACCAATTATTGAAAATATTTCTTCGGAGTTAAAAAAGAAAAAGAAAATTACGCATGCCTCTGCCTGATCGTTGTTATGCTTGAAATAAGTTGTTGTGTTTGGGTTTTTTACTAAAAGAGACTACATATAAACAGCTTAACAAATATGTATAAGGCAATATGCCGATTACTGAATCATATTTCTGAGTGTTTCACTCCGACAAAACTAAAGACACAATGAAAAGATTTGTCTAGAACATATTCTTGAAACAAAACTTTTGTTGTACAATAATACGATGAAGGTATATAATGTCATGTAAAATATTCTAAAAGGATTTTTAAAAATTTGTTTTCAGACCCATTCCTCTTCCTCTCTTCTTATCGCATACTCCTCCCTCCCTCCACTCCTTTTCCTCCGCTTCTTCTTATTCCTATTTCTCCGCCTCCACCTCCTCCTCGTCTTCCTCTACATCCTCCTTCTCCTCCTCCTTCTCCTCCTCCTTCTCCTCTTCCTCCTCCTCCTCCTAGCCTTCTTCTTCTTCTTCTTATTATTATTATTATTATTATTATTATTATTATTATTATTATTATTATTATTATTATTATTATTATTATTATTATTATTATTATTATTATTATTATTATTATCATTATTATTGATATCATTATTATCATTATTATTATTATTATCATTATTATAATCAGTATTATTATTATTATTATTATTATTATTATTATTATTATTATTATTATTATTATTATTATTATTATTATTATTATTATTATTAATATTATTATTATTAATTGTAGTAGTAGTATTATTTTAATTTTTATCATCATCATCATCATCATCATCATCATCATCATCATCATCATCATCATCATCATCATCATCATTATTATTATTATTATTATTATTATTATTATTACTATTATTATTATTATTATTATTATTATTATTATTATTATTATTATTATTATTATTATCTTTCTTAAACTCATGGGTGGATAGTGATGAATATTGTTCATATTCAGGAATACATGTAAAAATAATGGTCATTTTATTTTTCAGAAATTTGCTGAGAAATGAGCTTGTGAATAAATCCATTCAAGTCAATGTGAAGACATGCTATTGAGGTTGTACCAAAGGATCGTTTTTGTGACAATTGACACCAACAAAAAAATATTCCAAAGAATGTGCGGCTATGTGGTCTAGTGGTTTGACACTCGGTTGCGGATCGGAAGGTCCTGGGTTCGAGCCTCGCTCGGCGCATAGTTGAGTCCTGGGAAAAGATTCTTTACTCATATTCTCTCACCATACTCATGTGTAAAATGAGTACCTGGCCGTTTACAGCGTTGTCTCTGTCCGAAAAAAATTGTTACACAGGTGTCATGTCCCGTCTGAAATGCCGCTGTTGGCCAAGGGCCCCTTGTAAAGCGCTTTGATCACATTTAGTGGATATTGCGCTATATAAAAAGCTCAACAAAACAACAAAGCAATCAAACAAACAAATAATCAAAAACACATATTCTAAGTTATATTAAAATCAAAAAAACAATTTCACGCAATAAACATGTCTACATTCATTGTACTTATTCAAATACGCTGATCAGGTATCAAACCCATTCACTATATATATATATATATATATATATATATATATATATATATATATATATATATATATATATTATTGGGTCGAGGGTCAAAATTGTTCTGGTCAGCCATTGTTAAATCTTGGCCATCGAGCACAGAATTGCTGTCAAATTAATATAGAGATCATAAAACTATTTTTTACAGATTGGTTTACGAGTCACTTGTAATCCTTTTTGAACCATTAAGGGTATTTCTATATCACCTTTTGACTCAAATGAATATTCAGAAAATCTCCTGGGCATAATGATCGTCATTTGATGTTGGATATTACTGTCTGGCCATGTTGACATAAAATTCATTTTATTATCAGATCGAGTTTGATTGTTGATGGCTCAAAAGATTCGTCTCAATCTATGTTTATTTCAACAATACAGACTATAATGATTAAAATAGATGAGTGCCTGTTCGTAATTGCATGTAGTGAGATCTCTCTCTCTCTCTCTCTCTCTCTCTCTCTCTCTCTCTCTCTCTCTCTCTCTCCCTCTCTCTCTCTGTCTCTCTCTCCTCTCCTCTCTT
>NC_088361.1:32213125-32215625 GCF_034508935.2 Berghia stephanieae
AGATTTTTGTCTAACATAAGTATTACATCTGGAGTAGATTGGAAAATATAAAGTGCGTTCAGTTCTGTGACTTACCCATTGACACAATGCCGGGACTAGAGGTTGGTGTTCATTGATGCTCATTCACCGGTCACGGACCACGCTTAGCATCCCTTGATTTGTTTGGAACGAGCTACCCACGCCATTTTATAACTCAAACGTGTCGTAATGTCCTTTCAAATTTTAAAACTAAATTTAACAAACTTCATATAAAATACACACACACACACACACACACACACACACACACACACACACACACACATACGTGCATGCACATGAGAGCCAACCACACACGTTCAAGCTTACATCATGGTTAAGGCAGATTCCTAGAGCAAACCAAACAAGGATTGATACGCCATGCATTTCCCTTTAAAGTGAATTAAAGTTCGCGTGTCCGAACTCTGATAAAGACGTTTGGATATTTTTTTCTCTCTTCTTATGACTCGGATTTTCAAAGGATTTATCTCATATAGGCGTAGTGACATACTTTGACAAAGCTTCTTTTTTCTTTTTTCTTTTGTTTTTTTATTTTGGCCAGAAAACTTTTACTTCAAATTCCCATCGATTAAATTCCTTCAGTTTGCCAAAACGTCCAAAACTTGTATAATATTAATATGCGTGAAAAAGCCTCAGTAGTTAGGCTTGTTGATATGTGAAGGGTCATTGATATTGACTGATATTCGAAGGAATCGTTAACTGGCCAAAATGGTTTTAAAAATATGTTTTGTCATAAAATGACTGGATAGCCATATCACAGACCACGCCTTTTAACTAATCTAATTTGGTGTTATAAAGGGCGTTAAACCCAAACTTTAAAAACTATTTTTAGACATCTGCACAGGAAACTAGGGTATGGCTGGTGTCTTGGAATGGAACCATTTTTAAAACCATTGAGCGTAGTCACTGACCGGATGGGTGACAATGATAGTACAATGTGACCCACGGTGTCAAACTGGTATTATGTCGAGATAAAGCGGATGCTTAAAAGGGAATGCAATTTGAATAAAAACCAGTAAAATGGTATGTATATACACTTTATCTTCTTCTTCGTTATGTAGAAACCTCAAGGTTGAGGACTGAACTATGTCTTATTTTAAAATAATAGAGAGGGAGAGAGAGAGAGAGAGAGAGAGAGAGAGAGAGAGAGAGAGAGAGAGAGAGAGAGAGAATTTGATGAATGATTGTTGAATGCTAAATTATTGAATTTTGATGCTTAAGGACGTTTTTCGAATATACAGTGTTACCAAACTATTGAAGTGATCCTCTTCGTTAAGGAGAAACCTCAAGTTTGAGGACCAGACTACGTTGGATATTAAAATAGCTTACGGAGATCTAGCTTAGAAAACTTGTTGAACGTGTCATATAATGAACTTTGGTGTTTCAGGATGTTTTTGAATATACGGTGAGACCAATTCTCTGTTATGTAAAAACTGCGTTTAATTTTTAAAATAGTTTACATTTTCCTTTGTGTAACACAATATTCTGTAGCAAAATATTTTCCGCTATATAGCCACCCAATCGATGCTGGGCGGACAAAAGGGATCAGAAAAATTATCACCTTCACTCGGGATTGAAATAGTTCTCTTTGCTTGTGTGGGTTTAAGTGCCCTACCACCCCCCCCCCCCTTTCCTCCTCCCCCAACATATTATCGAGTGGGAGTTTACCCATGTTCTGCATCGTTAAAATGACAATTACTTGCCTCTCTTTGGTAAGAACACTTAGCTATCGCAAAGCATTTTCCCTACAAATCTAACATGCCCAGCAACCGAATTATTGCTGTCAACAAATGGTAAAATTAAAAAGCAACCCCGACTCTAACAGGATTTTAAACTGTCTCTGTTTTGTTTCCAATTTTAATTTGTTTCCTGTGTCTTACATTTTTTATTTTGTGGTTCTCGTCGACACAAGGAATCAAGTGCTTTATTGTATATAATATTTTGACCATCCTCATCACCATCTTCCCTTTTTCTGACGCTCTTATGACCCAGAAGTCGAGGAAGCGCCAAAAACACATGGAAAACAAATATATCTCCTTTTTAAAGATCTGAAAAAGTGTGTACAAAACAGTGCCAGACAAAGCAAGAAAGAAAAGTGCAAGAAAAAAAAAATCCAAAACCAGTCTTCCTCGACCACGGATCGAACCTCGGACCTTCTGATTACTGGTCACGCGTGTTACCATTGTACCACAGAGACTGTTGGGACAATTTTAATGCCTGTATTTAACAAAACAAAAACAAAAAAAACAAAAAAGAACACCACAAGGGTACACAGTGCCTGCTCCATTTTTTGCCAAACGCCTTTAGACACAGTGAGGGGTTTCATCTCCAATTAATCTTCTCAAGCTCCCTTAATGGAATCAGTATAGGCAAGTGTTAGCTGTCATACGTTATTGGCCAGGCGAGTGATGCCGTTCTATGGTCGCGTGTACGGCCCGTACCAACAGTTCTTCGTTGGGTT
>NC_088361.1:32225625-32248125 GCF_034508935.2 Berghia stephanieae
ATAATACTATCCTTTCCCTCTCCGTCGTCCTCACATTCAACGTCGTCTTTGTCCTCACATTAGTCGCCTTTCTCCTCTTCTTCCCTCTCATTCTCACCCCCCCCCCCCCCCCTTCTACTCCCACTCTTCCACCACCATCTTCTCGTTTTCTTTCCTTTCTTTTTCTCCTTTCATCTTCCTTATGTATAAAATGTTTATACGTTTGTTTACAAATACAACTAATAGTATTCCACGCCCCCACCTCCACCCAATGTCAATTAACATCATCAGCCTATGTGTTCTATACAGGGAATTACGTTGTGTTGTCTTTTGTCTACCATTGGAAATCTTATTTGTTGGGAAGGCCTTTAACAACTTGACAAATTCACTCTCGTTATAATGGAGTAAGACTGCATTCATTTTCCTGTTACCATAATAGCCGGAAACACGGTAGTCGCCTTTTGTCATATTCGTCAATCTGGTCAATGTATCAAACTTGATCGTACTTTAACAAAATCGATTGATAAGCAAACTATGCCAAACTTTTTACTGCTAAAACCATAATATTGCACATTCAAAGTTTTCCCTCTGCATCAGATCATTTTGTACCAATTATATATTAGAGCATACAGTTCTTCTTTATTATTATTATTATTTTTATATTCGCACTTTGATAGCCATTTCCAGTTGGTTTATTTTGTTAGTTTTTTGGGGGGTTTTATAAATAGTTTATTTTTTATTTTTCTTTCTTTTGGGAAGGGGGGGGGGGGGAAAGGTTGTTTTGTTTTCTTTCTTGTTTTATTAATTTTTTTTTTTGTCTTTGTGTTGTTTGAGTCGGGGGGGGGGGGGGGGGGGGGGGGTTAAACTACGATGTGAACAGATCAATTCAATGTTGTAAAAATAGGTTCCAAACATAGCTGGTTGTTTACTAACAATAGAATGTATAAAGTTGAAGTCGCACTGCTTTTTGTCATTGTTTTTAGACCGCCAGTTTGGTGATTAGCTCTCACAAAGCGTATATGGATTACGCGTTATTACCACACTTTTTGCTTGTGTATTTTTTAAGGGTTTCATTTGTTTTGTTGCTGTTTTTGTTGGGGTTTTTTTTTTTTTGCTTTTTTGTGTGTGTTTGATTTTTGTTTTTGTTTTTGTTTGAGGGGGGGGGGGGGGTTGCTGTTTTTTGGGGGTTTTTTTTTTGTTTTGTTTTTTTTATTAATAAGTAATGCCATATTCAAGGGTAACAAGCAGTTTTTACTTAAGGAATGATCTTTATCCTCCTGAAGGACTTTTATTTATTTTTTTCAAAAATAGAAACAAGATTCGATTGTTCATCACCATTTGACATCAATTCTTAATTTTTAATAATATGTAATATTTTTTGCAATCATATAAGAATTTTAATAGATCATTTGAATTTTCACTTAACCGCATAACCCCACATTCCCAGTTACGCAAGTCAATTATTAAAAAGACTTACTTAGTTCTGGATTATACAGATTGTTTTACTTTCGTTTCTTTTCTCCCATGAGACTTTTTAATCTTTTCACTGATGCTTTTTCCATTCCCCGTCAATTACGGAATAATTAGGAATTCATTGTTTTTATGTCTTCCCCGGTTTCTGCCAAACAACGACAAAACACATTTTTTCCCATTTTGGCCAGAAAACTGTAACAATGTCTTGAGATACCGCCCAGCTTGTCAAAAAAGAAAGGCTTAAATCTGAGACTTCAAAAGGAATCTACATGACACTTCTGGATATTTCTATTTAATGCTTTTTGACAAGTTGGTGAGTCGACGAAATATATAGATATTATTTGAAAATTACTGGAAAAGTTTTCTGGCAAAATTGAGAATAAAAAAGAAAGAGTCTTGTCAGAGTGCCGAAAATTTTCTCCATTCCGTCACGAACAGGTAAATACCTGCCTTTTCTTTCAACTTTCACTTCATTATCTGTCACTCGACTGTCAATCTTTGGTAAATCCATTTATTCCCTCTTCTCTCTATCCATCAGGTCGTCCTTCTCTCTATCCGGGAATTAGTTTAAACACTGCAATTAATTTGTTGCTTTGCATAAATAATCTAGAATAATCTCTCTTCAATCCTCAGATTTGTATTCTGAGAGAGAGAGAGAGAGAGAGAGAGAGAGAGAGAGAGAGAGAGAGAGAGTCAAACAAACAACCCCTTCATCCAAATGAACTCAGATAATAATACATGACAATTATTATGATAATGATGATTTTACAATAGTAATCATGATGATTATGATGATGTTGTTGATGATGATGATGATTATGATGATGATGATGATGATGATGATGATGATATGATGATGATGATGATGATGATGATGATGATGATGATGATGATGATGATGGTGATGATGATGATGATGATGATGAAGAAGAAGAAGAATATGATGAGAATGTTGATGGTGATGATGATGATGTTGATGATGATGATGATGATGATGATGATGATGATAATGATGATGATGATGATGATGATAATGATGTTGATGATGATAAATTGTATGTATAACGTGCACTTTAAATTCCTCATCGTGCTCAATGCACATAGTAACACAAAAGATATATAGATATAAAAAGTTATGTCTGCCTAAATATTTAAGAACGTGTAATAAAGGAGATAATAAACGTATGCACATGCTATAAAAACTTGGAGTAATAAAAAAAAAGACCGTCTTAGAACATGGTAATATAACTGTCAACTTGTGTTTGTATTTTCGTATATATTTGTGTGTGTGTGTGTGTGTGTTTGTGTGTGTGAGAGTGTGTGATTGTGAATATAAAACCACGAAAACACAAACACCCCGTTATAGCACATCACATTTAATCCAGTACATTTATATATTTTTAGTATCTAGTAAAAAAAAAGAAGAAGAAAACAATTGCAGATTCCTTAAGAGTAAGAGGGGGGGGGGGGGGGGGGGGGGAACTGGACACTCTTAAAATTATGGAATTATCTATTACTATGTGGTCTTGTGGTATAACATTCGCTTTCGGATCTGAAAGTCCTGGATTTGAGCCTCGCTCGACGCATAGTTGAGTCCTTGGAAAAGGCTCATTACTTAAATTCCATCACCGTACTAAAGAGTAAAATGAGTACCTACCTGACCGATATAAGCGTAGTCTCAGTCGGAAAAAAATGTATTATAGCCTAACAGGCGCCATGTCTCGTTCTACATGTTACGTGTTGCTGCTGGTCAGGGACCCATTGTAAATCGCTTCGAGTACATTTAGTGGACATTTACGCTATATAAAATCTCAATCTTCTAAAGTGTGTGTGTGGGGGGGGGGGGGGGGGGCTGGACTCTTAAAATTAATGAATAATCTATTGCATTATCCACGTAGGTCCCGATAGCTTTAATTAAAGAGTAGAAAACTCAACTCCCTAGTAAAGACAGCTATCCTGTCCTTGATTCCCTTAAGGTTATAAACAAGCATCCAGCAACGAGAGCTTCAAATGGGCTCTTCATCTCCACACCATTGGAGACTGAAACGAAGAAACTCTCGATATGGTTATAGCAGTCTTCAATTTTATGAAGTTTTGGCCTGAATAGAAAAAGAAGAAGAAGAAGAAGAAGAAGAAGAAGAAGAAGAAGAAGAAGAAGAAGAAGAAGAAGAAGAAGAAGAAGAAGAAGAAGTTAAATCATCACATCCCCCAAGGCCGTAAAATTGAATCTATTTCAGCGTCGATGTTGATTTGATGCCAAGTAAGAGAAATAAAGCGTTACAAGACGAAAAGAAATCTAAAAATGGTAGACCACCCCCAAATTTAGATACAGGTTTCGATCTTGGTTGTAGTCGAGACTTTTCTGAGGTCTCTCCAAATGGCAACACGAAATTGCTATTGACCGTTTAAGACTGTAGAATTCGGTATTAACTCCAATTCCTCCAAAGGACTACTTTTACTCTATAAATAAGTATCACCAGTGACGTAATAATTTCGTCATCAGCGGCCTGATGCCAATCATTTCCTGGCAGTGAGACCACCCAGTGAAGGCTGAGAAAAGCTTTTTGATTTCCTTAACGAGATGGAGAGAGCTTTCTTAATACACCACTTATATACTTCATCTCCCTCACGCCCCCCCCCCCCCCCCCCCCCACGCCCCACCCCACCCCCACGCCTTCCTCTTCAACCCATCTGAGCAGGTAAGGCTCGTTAACAGGTAAATAGTCACACAGGTATTTCACAGCTGATAACTAGAATGAGAATCGTTGTTCACTGTTTACAAGGATTTCATCATATTTTAAAAACAAAAAAATGTGTTTGATAATTTTCATGTTTTTATTTGTGTTTTAGTTGTCTAGATATTTGATTGTTGAGCCATTTTAATGGTGTTTAGTTTCTTGGATTTTTTAAAAAAGATTGTTTGGTTTGGTTTTCTGTTGGTTTGTTAGTTTGTTTCATTTTGTTTTTTGTTTTTTTCTTTGGGGGAAAGGGAGCATAATCCTACAGTCGATTAATTGCCGAGTAATTGACTGAGGGTCATGTCAAACGACAATCATTATTACTAATAATACGATGGTGGCAGAGTGAGATAACTTATTATTGACCCAGGTGTATATAGGTATCGTGTTTCCCGGCAGTGACAGATTCAGACAGGTGCAATAAACACACAAATAAAAGACGAGGCAGTATACAACATCAAAAGATGCTATTAATTTTGTTCCGTAAAATGTGGGCGGAACAGATTCTGATGAAGACAGATGTTCACAACTTGAGGCCATTCTGTGATTAACCAGTTAACTGCCGTTCTCTTGAAAGGCACGTTTTAAAAATTTGACCAGAAAACTCAACTTTCAAATATCGATTGATTTAAATGACCCTCATCTTGGCAAAAACTCTCGAACATCGATATTAGAATGACGAATTTTCTGGCCAAATACTCAGATATAATAATATGTCAGAGTACGACAGCGAACTGGTTAAATACCTTGATTTTACTGGTTTACCCCTCCATGTATTAGGGAAATATTTTGTTTATTTCTAATATATAGTAGTCTAGGTTCCGACAAACTCATGGTTGTTTTAAAGCTCGGTTATAAAAATTTTACTCTTTATTGAAATTATTCTTGAATGGATAAGAACGGATGACTTATTTGCAGGTTTAATAATCCAACCCAATTATGGTCCTCTTTTTTTTTTACACTGTTGTAAAGGGCAATATTATAGAGCAATAAATTGTAATAAGAGTTAATTTCTCTTTATCCATCCCCAAAGGAAAATTTGACTTTGGGTCTATTCCAAGGGAATACTGGAATAACTCAAGCGTCAGTTGAAGTTCACAGAAGTGTTGGTTTGGAAGTAATTCCGTAACAACAATGCGATCATAACAATTTGGCAGACACTTTAATAATCCCCAAATTACAGAAGAAGCGCTTCCTTGCCTTTTATATAATATGGTTACACTCCTGTGCGCGCGATAATGTATTGCAGGTCATGCCAAAATCAACTAAAATCAGCGTTCATTGACAGAAAAATTGTATCTAGATCTATAATCCGCACACAACTCTGAAGATTTCACCGATCGACAGATTTCTATTCCAAGATTCAAACTGTTGCATCAAAAATTATGGAGTAAAACCAAAAATGTCAGCATTCAAAACAATTTAAAAAGCTTTAACCAGCAGAGATGGAAATCTTCACAAGAATGAAGTAAGGGCCACAAGAGACAAAATGAGCTTCGGCATAAAACGGTATTATGCCGGGAGGTTTAGATGCTATTATTCAATCCTACCCAAAAAGTAAATGGAGCAAGCACTTATGTAGATAACAACAAAGATTGAAGTGAGTAGAAGAGTGCCAGAAGACAATAGAGAATATAAAAAAAAAACTTGGTGGCGATGGGGGGCTCGAGTAGAAGACCTATTGGTACGACAACTCCCGCCTGGCCGTGGAGAGGGTAGCGCTACCGTCAGAGCTATCCACCGACCTTACTGGTACAACTCCGCCTGGCCGGGGAGAGGTTAGCGCTACTGTCAGGCTATCCAAGATGAGGGTCAAGCGGAGTTGTCGTACAGTAGCGCTACCCTCTCCCCGGCCAGGCGGAGTTGTCGTACCAGTCAGATCGTGGGTTCGAGCCTCCATCGCCGCCAAGGTTTTAAAAAAAAAATTCTCTATTGTCTTCTGGCGCTTTTTTTACTCACTTTAATCTTTGTTGTAATCCTACCCATACCATTGCAGCTTCAACAATGAAGATAAATGCAACATGTGTGTGGCGGGGGTTGGTGTCAGGTTATGGTTCTGTATCAGAATCATTATTGACATTCTGTGACAGAAATGTTTATCAATGGAAGTGAAATTTTCAAAACTGTCCGGATTTCTCAAGTTGAGACTATTCAAGCTTTTATGCTGTGCTGAGTAGAATAAATAAACTATAATAATAATAATATGGGGTCCATGATAAATCTGATCGACAACTTATTGTGTAGTACGTGTAGCTTCGAGAACGGAGATGCAGCACTCGCTTGATCTTGCTGATTTAAGGATTGCCAATTGTTTAATTATGTCTTTGTATATTTGGTTACAAAAACCATTCCAAGACGACTATGTCAGAATGAAATTATAGACTTGGTGTTATCATCAATTACGGTTTTCTCGTTATTTTAATCATCTATCCTGCCTTCATAGCTTGTAAGGCACTTTGTTACAATTTAGCAATTACTGTTTTGTAGTTTTGAAATCGAGAATAAAAAATAAAATGCTGTTATATGAAACTGGAATTGTGAGTCTCGACCGCTACTGTGTCAAAATACTCGTAATATCGATTGGAGCTCTTTGACTCGGTGGTCCATCGTATTTTGTAAGGAAGAGTCTATTTCCACGACAAGATGGCGGACGGTGATTGGATACGAACATAATTGGCCACAACTTCCGGTCTGGTGCCATTGAACAGGCGAAAGGCAAGCTGGGAAACGTTCTCTCGGCGTTTTTGTTGTTGTCTGATTCAAGGGGAGATAAGGAAACGGAAATTAATCTTTTGGATAAGTTTTGGGCCAATGGCTGGAAGAGTGTGGAGGTAGAATAAAATACACCTGTGAGTGGTTACAATGACGAGGTTGTCGAAGTTTATCAGAAAATAAATCACCACAAAAATATGAGATTTTATTAAGCGTATTAGTCAGTACATCAGATCAAAGCGCTTTAGTAGTGGATCCCAATTCAGCACCAACACTACAAACGATTCTATTTAGGTGCAATTACATTTTGATTTTCGACAGAGAAACGCTGTAACCTGCCAAGAAGTCATTTTATACTGACTATGATGAGAACAAAATGAATAAAGAGCATTCTTCAAGTACTGAAGCTTGCACCAAATCACAATCACCACTATCACCATCAGCACTACTACTGCTACTACTATTACTACTACTACTACTACTACTACTACTACTACTACTACTACTACTACTACTACTACTACTAGTACTACTACTACTACTACTACTACTACTACTACTAGTAGTAGTAGTAGTAGTAGTAGTAGTAGTAGTAGTAGTAGTAGTAGTAGTAGTAGTAGTAGATTATGCAAAGCAATCAGATCTAGGAATCGCTCCCGTATGACGTCATCCTGTTTTAATCCTCTACTGGCTGCGTTAAATTTTAATCAAACTTGATATTGAAACTTCCCGTTTCAACAAGCATGGGATCACTCCGATGTAACTCAAAAGTTTTATGGGATTTGTCTGCAATATTAACCTGACCAAAATTTGTAGAAAGTATTTTAATTTGAATAGTTTCGCTGTTAAAAGGTTAATATTAGTGTTGCCAACTTAAACTGCAACTGTAATGAAACACAAGGAATTTTTTTTTTTTTTTTTATTTGTTTTTTGTTTTTTTTTTTTTTTGTATTTTAAACTTAAAGCAATCGAGACAACGACATTAAACATCACTATTTTCACTTTCGTTTTTCGTATTCAACAAGTTCGTTCTTCTTTTCGCTTTATTTACATTTTCAATATTTAATGAGCTCCATTAACCCCCCCCCCTTTTTTTTTTTTTTTTTTTTTTTTTTTTTTTTTGCCATTTCTTATACAACCTCAACCGTTTCGATACTTTCCCATCACAAATAATCCTTGGTGCATATCATTCTCATCCTTACACTGACGGGATGCCAAGTTTTATGCTTGTTGATACAATAAAAGTGTGAATAAATATTATTGTAAAGAGACCAGCGCATGGCAACACACCGACTGTAAGCGCTTTATAAATAGGATATTCAATATTCTTAATTTCAGTTTTCTTGTAACCGTTCAAACCAATAGATTATGTGGGATCAATTTGACAATAATGCTCACCGAGAAGGAATAAGCAGGTGATATTAGAGTTATTGACAATCTAATTTTGGATAAATTTTTTTTTATGCCATTGATAAAGAGCTTACAAACATAATATTTGATTTTGACGAATAGTGTAACATGACATTGGATATTAATGTCTTTTGTATAACAAATAATTGAAATTCTCGAATGTACAAGTTGGACATGCAAAATGAATGTAAATAGAGTTAATTATACGACGAATATTGAATATGACTCTTATCTATGTATTATATATTTAATTCTCAATAATATTTTCATTTAATTGCTATTGAATATGTATGTATAATTGATAAATGGTATCTATTCATAACAATTACACATAACATTTAAAGGTTTTTAGAACATATTAGCTCTAAACATACAATACAATACAAAATGATTTATTGCAATGTATTCCTCTTCGTTGTACTATCAGTTTCTCTTTCAGCAATTTGTTTTCTTACAAACGAACAAAAAAAAACTTGAACTTTTATATAGTGCAATATCCATTTAACGTGCTCAAAGCGCTTTACGAGGAGCCTAAAGCCAACAGCTACACTTTGTGTGTAGGATATGGCATGAAGCCTTTTAGGCGATATTGCAATTTACTACTACTACTACTACTACTACTACTACTACTACTACTACTACTACTACTACTACTACTACTACTACAACTACTACTACTACTGCTACTACTACTACTACTACTACTACTACTACTACTACTATACTACTACTTACTACGCTACTCCTACTACCACTACTACTACTACTACTACTACTACTACTACTACTAATAATAATAATAATAATAATAATAATAATAATAATAATAATAACAATACCACTACTACTACTACTACTACTACTACTACTACTACTACTACTACTACTACTACTACTACTACTACTACTACTACTACTACTACTACTACCACTACCACTACTACTACTTCTACTACTACTACTACTACTACTACTACTACTACTACTACTACTACTACTACTACGACGACGACGACGACGACTACTACTACTGCTACTTCTACTACTACTACTACTACTACTACTACTACTACTACTACTACTACTACTACTACTACTACGACGACGACGACGACGACTACTACTACTATTACTTCTACCAGTAATACTACTTTCACAACTGTTATTACCTCTTCTTCATCATCATCATCATCATCATCATCATCATCATCATCATCAGCATCAGCATCGTTTTCAATGTCACTTTCATCTTACCGTTCCCTCGCACCCAGTGTCTAGTGCATACGTATGAATGCCATTGACGATGACATGGCCAAACGTCACGAGGTAAAACGGATTATACTCCAGCGTCTCTCTGGATTTGATGTATCGTATTACCAATTATATCTGGGATTTTATATTGCAGTTTTTCCCTTGTTTGTGTTTGTTTTTTGTTTTGATTTTGGTTGGGGTTTTTTGTGTTTGTTGGGTTGTTTTTTTTTTTTGTTTGGTTTGTTTTGTTTTGTTTTGTTTTGTTGGTTTTTGTTGTTGTTGTTTTGTTGGATTTTTTTTTTGTTTTTCTTTGTTTTTGATTGTTTTTTTTTTTGTTTTTGTTTTTTTTTGGGGGGGGGGGGTTGTTTCTGTTTTGTTTGTATTCTTTGGTCTTGTTTTCGTTTTGTTTTTGTATCTAATTTTGTTTTGGTTTGGTTTTGATTTGGTTTTGTGGTGTTTTTAAAAATGTTTTTGTTGTTTTGGGTTTTTTTTATTTGTTGTATTTTCTTTTGTTTGTTTGTTTGTTTGTTTGTCTCCTTATTTTCTTGCGCTGTTCCACCTCTTTTTTTTTGCTTTTGATTCTTGACGTTTTTTTGTTGTTATTTTTTTGTTTGTTTGTGTGTTTGTTTGTTTGTTTTGTTGTTGTTTTGTTGACGTTTTTATGTTGGAAGAATAACGGTCCTACATGTTGTGTTCTTTTGTTTGTTTGGTTGGTTGTTGTTGTTTTTCTTTTCTTTTTCCTTTTTTTTTCTCTTTTTTGTTTGTTTGTTTGTTTGTTTTGTTCTTGTTTTTTTTTAACAGCTAAATAGTGACCATCGTCCCAATCCGGTATCATGCCGGAAGACTTAGATGCCAAAGAGTTTTATATTGATCAAATTATTACGACAGTTTTATATTAGATAGACCGTCTAGTATTTTTTTCATTCTCTTCAATAGATAGAATGAAGTTGACGTCACTCGGATTTTTGTTATTGTTTTGTTGTTGTTGTTAATTTGTTTTTTGTTTTTTTTTTTTTTTTGCCATCCACGTTTATGAGTAATTCTCACTTAACTGTATTATCCAGACTATAAACGTTCAGGGTGCACAGAGTTTTGTGTGTTGTCCCGTTATACTTCCGGATGGCAATGTTGTGAGCTTCTTAGCCAAGCGCATACTATAGCATATCTATAAAACAAAAGAATGTAACTCAACTTTCGTGTTATTGATGGTAGATTTAATTTTAAGCATTTCTCACAGTTCATCCTGACATCACAATTTTAATGCTTAGTCTAATGTAGCGTGTTTACCCGTTGATTTCATCAATGTAAACGATACATATGGACGGTTCCAGGAGACTTGATAGCCAGGTGAGGTGCCAGGGCGTAGAGGGAATGGTGACGAGGGGTGGGGGAGGCGGGGGGGGGGGGCGCTCGGGATGGGGTCATTGCGTACTTATCCTATGTGTTCAGTTGTCTGTATTTGACATTATAAGGTTTTCTCCTCTACTGTTGAGTTTTTAGATCATTTAAACATAATATTCTGGGATGTTTATTATTTCATGTATTTTGTTTATAAAGAATCAGCTCCTGTTTTTTTGTTTTTTTTTTGGGTCGGGTTTACTTGTTTAGTTGTTCTGTTTTTATTATAGTCATTTTGTTGTTGCTGCTGCTGTTGTTGTTGATGTTATTGTTGTTGTTGTTGTTGTTTTGTTGTTATTACATAAAGGGGGGGGGGGGGGTCAAATCCGTGATGTATAGCCATTGCGACTAAAAGTAAATAAATAAAATTTCCTTTATTCATCCCATAGGGGAATTTTTTCTCTATGGTCTATGCCGCAAATTGAGCTAGGGCGAGGTGACTTGCTCAAGGTCACACAATCGAACTCGGTACATTTCTGGTAGGAAGCAAAGACCGGAAAACTCGACTTAAAATATCGATCGATTTAAATGACCCTCATTTTGTTAAAATCTCTCAAACCTGGGACTTCGGATTGTTCCAAGATTGAGAGTTTTTGACAAGACGAAGGTCATTTGCGAATCCCCAGGTGTGAGAGTTTTGGACAAGATGAGGGCCATTTCAATCAACCAATATTTAAATATCGAGATTTCTGGCCAAAATGTTAAATAGCCTAGGTGTTTGTTTTTTTCAGATCACGGCATTGTGCTGACCGTCATTGACCGCACCGTGTCACATGACCGCAGTGCAAAACACCCGTTCAATTGGATTCAGTAGTCTGATGTCACGCCACCCGGCAACGGAGGCCATCTTGGTTCTAAACAAAGAAAATCATTACTTTTTATTCTTCATGCTGGCTAGAACTTTTCATATGCCTTGTGATCAGAATGTGTAAAAGTCAAAACATGATCAAATTTAATGGGTTTTTGTCCTCTGGATACGCTTTTATGCTCGCCGGAGAAATATTTCATATGGCATCCGCCATTGTTCCGATAGTTTAGAGCCAGTGTTACTAAGTTACCATGCGTCATTAGGAAGGAAGTGACGTTACGACTGTTGAAGAGTATTAGTCATGTAGTTGTCGAGCGTAATATGAGTTTAAACTCATTTTTGGTTTTACTTCTATTCATGCCTATTGATATTAGCAGGTCAGATAACCGAACCCAATTACAGGCTTATTGTTAACGTTGTTGTAATGGACTATATTTTGCATTGGTTTGAGAGGATTTCCATTACAACAATGAGCCCACGACAATTTGGGTTATCAGACTCGTAAATTATATGTCCTCGTCGATTCAAGCAAAACAAAAGAAATGATAAAGAGAAAAGGAGGGGGGGGGGGGGAGAATTGGAAATGAAAGAATAAAGAAATGGATAAGAAAATAATAATGTTGGATATATCTAAAATTGGCTACGATAGACAACACTGCTCGTCAGTAAATCCCTCCGCCGTCGCCCCCCACCACCACCACCTCCTTCCATTTCCCTGGTCCGTGTTACATGCATAAATCTCCTTCTTGATCTTAATCATATTCACACAAAAAAATTATAAAAGGATAAAGATGCAGCGGGAGGAGAGACGCATGCGCACAACCAACATGACGTTCTCTCTCTAATAACTTTTCCGCCGTGACGTCACAGACTATGTGTGACGTCCAATCAAGGGACGCTACTCTTCCGCTAATCTCATTCCCTATAGTGGACACAAAACTGGCCATGCAGACAACAGGTAAAGGCCAACAGTCCACGCTTCACCCCTCCCCCTCAACCCTTTTTTACCGTCATGGCACTCTATTTTCCTGGTCGAGAAAGTTCCAGAAGGATTCCTGCTAATGAGGCACGTGATTTAGGAGTTGATAAAGGGAATAACAGGAACGTTTCGGAGCATGTCTCTCCCATTAATGGAAACATTTTTTACCCACCCCCCTTCTCTCTCTCTCTCTCTCTCTCTCTCTCTCTCTCTCTCTCTCTCTCTCTCTCTCTATCTATCTATCTATTTATCTATCTATCTCTCTCTTTCTCTATCTATCTATCTATCTTTCTATCTCTCTCTCTCTCTCTCTCTCTCTCTCTCTCTCTCTCTCTCTCTCTCTCATTCTCTCTCTTTCTCTTTCTCTCTATTTATTTATCTATCTATCTTTCTCTCTCTCTATCTATCTCTCTCATTCTCTCTATATCTATCTCTCACATTCTCTCTCTCTCTCTCTCTTTCTTCCTTTCTTTCTCTTTCTCTTCTCCTGCCAGTTATAGTTTTTTCTATGATATCTGACCCATCGGTTTAAACGTTTCTAAATCGACATTTCACTTTTAAAGTTTTAATATATTATTTAGCTTGTTTTATGCCTGAAAAATTGAGTCTAAATGTATAAAGTTGAGAAAATCCCCTTCAATAAATTGACCATTTGAGTGAAATAATCCTTCAGAGTCATCCGACCAACCAAGCCAGGGTTTATCCAAGTTTCAGATGTGTTAAATCGACAAATACAATTGGTAACCTACCTTTTTGATAAAACAGTAGCCTATCTCAAAGTACTTTCGGCCAGATTCAATAGACTTAACTACTCTACCACTTCCGAGTGGAGAAAGATGTCACAAAAATCTCGACTGTATCCCGGTTTTAAAAAATAAAAAAACAAAACAAAAAAAAAAGAAGACAACAAAAAAAAACCCGTCTCCTTACTTGTGAGTTGAGTGGTCTATCAACCAAGTCACCAAAGACCCTTACATGATATCTTTCGGTGTCCATTTTATACTTAGATACCAATTCATTTTATGTTGCTCAATTTGATTTCACCTTTTGTCATTTCAAAAGATTTAAGCTCGACTAAAAGTCTGCAGGTATCATTTAGATCCTGATATTTATTGCACATCTTAATTTTTTTTTAAACAAAAGCAATGGGCTATCCCAAAAGTAAGTCGTATATTGACATATCATATGTAACCCATGGTTTCAAACAGTAGTATATATGTCACTTACTTACATACTTAGGCCTTTCACTCCTCTATGAGCTTCGTCCATCAACGACGCTCCTCCATCGGACACGATTCTGGGCTATCTCCTCCACTTTCTTCCATGTTGTTAGGTTCTCCTTCAGTTCAGCCTCTGCATTTTCGCCTTCAGCTGTTACTTGGCTTTCCTCGTCTGATGGTTCCAGTTCCATGGACATGTCTGTCGTGTGATATTGAATGTTAGCTTCCTATGGATGTGCCCCATCCAGCTCCACACCCTCCGTCGGATCTTCTGCTCGACCAGCGCCTGATCTGCACGTCTTCTTTGGCTGACTTATATTGTAGATTCACTTTGGACATGAGTTCTGAAATGTATAGTTTTTGTTGCTCTCCACGTTTCCGATCCATAAAGAAGAATTGACTTAAAATTTTTGACATTTGTGATGTACGCCAGTCCCTAGAAATGAAATTTTAAGTTTAGATTATGAAATGTGATGTAAATTAATATTTATATGCTATTTAAAAAAAAAATTAACCTCAGGAATGAGAGACTTCCAATGTTTGTCGTCATTTTGACAGTCTAGGTTTATTTCCATCTTATACATACGACAATACTAGGCATGGGGATATTGAAAAAAAATATTTAATATGCTATTAATAGGGAGAAATACTGTGTAATATTGAATTTTTGGTCCAGATCGACACAATTCCTGATTGAGGTGACAGGTTACATATTATTCCCGTACTATGCACTGAGCATATCCCCATATTACCAACAGAAATGATGAAGGATGGGAGACGGGTGAATATACGAGAGATGAATGATATTGTATATTTTCTTAATTTACGATATTATCATTACTCAATCTTGACTACCTGCGTAAATTATAAATTGTTGTCATGAGCTGTGGTTCCTCATGATTATTTATTTTGTGAGATACAGGTAGCGAATATTCTGGAAAATTCCAGGCAAAATTCGTGGGACTGAAAAGTCAACATTTATTCAACTTTATCAAGACCAGGATTAAGATATTAGAAAATATCTCAAAAATTATTCAACATCTTGACATATGAGTGACATATAATATTTGTAAAAAGAATAGGCCGTATTTACAAATTGAAGATTTAACTACCATGATACATAAAGAATGCACTTGTTACTGTTTGTGAGTTAGTTTGCTTTGGACAGTATTTAGAAAAATAGAAGTAAACTTTTATATAAAGATCCAGAGAATTATCCAGTAAATGCACGCTTTGCAACGTGCTGTTACAATTTCCACCCACAGAGACAGTGTTGTTACCGTTCAGGAGTTGATACTATGTGTGTGTGTGTTTGTGTGTGTGTTTGTGTGTGTGCTTAAGCGCTAAAGTACAGCTATGTGGTCTTGTGGTATGACACTCCCTTTCAGATCGGAAGGTCCTGGGTTCTAACCTCGCTCGGCGCATAGTTGAGTCCTTGGAAAAGGCTCTTTACTCACATTTTCTCACCGTACTCAGGTGTAAAATGAGTACCTGGCCGTTTACAGCGTTGTCTTTGTCCGAAAAAAATTGTTATATCGCCTAAGAGCGTCATGTCACGTCCTACATGTTAAGTGTTGCTGTTGGCCAGGGACCCCTTGTAAAGAGCTTTGAGCACGTTAAGTGGATATTGCGCTGTATAAAAAGCTCAATTTTTAACAAAGAAACTGGGATTAACTCTTGTTTTGCGGATCATAGAGCTCTAGAATTAAATATAACCAGACACGTTTAGAATATGCTTTGTGACCCTGTGGAAGCCAACTCTAGAAGAAAGATATTTATTTTCCTACCGTTTTCAAAGACAAAAAAAATTAATTAGGAACGATTGATTCTTAAATGTCCACATGTTGTGTAATATTAGTTATGTATTAAATATACTGTTATTGTTAATCAGACTTTGATGATGATAATGTTGATGATGATGACGATGATGATGATGATGATGAGGAGGAGGAGGAGGAGGAGGAGGAGGAGGAGGAGGAGGAGGAGGAGGAGGAGGAGGAGGAGAAGGAGGAGGAGGATATCAATAATATAGTCAACCAAAAATTGATAGAAAGATAATAAATTGAACATTAGAGAACCAAGATTCTCGACGAGTCTCGTATGTTTATTTTACTTTGTCGCACGGTCGAGGCTATTTGTTTTACCCGCCCCGCTTCGCCTCCACAACCTCTTTAGACGGGCAAGTAATCACGGGATATATCACGCATTGGGAATTCGATATAACGATGGTATCGATACTATCTATCCACCACTTTGCAGACGAGCGGGAAACCGAGAGGAAGTTGAAGGAATGCTGGGATAGGATGACTCGTTGTTTACCTAGGCAGACATAAACCTCTCTGTGTAAATAGCAGACATCTCTACTTTCATATCTAACTATTTCCCCAGAAATTATCTAATATTTTTACCGATATCACAAATTTAAGGATATGGTCGAGTGGTTTGGGTATGGGATGAATAATAAGGATTATATTGTATCCTGGTTTTCCAACTTTATAAATTGAATATGCTTTAAAGCCATTGGAAAGCAAAGGTGCTTTATGATTGGATATTTACGTGGACCAGCTAATGAATACTCTTTTTTAAGTATCTGACTCATCCCGATAGTTTTGAGACGATGGGCCCCAAGTGTGAAAAGAGAAGTAAAAGACCAAAGAAGAAACAAGCAGATTAATCGATAGCGGATTCAGAGCTTTTCCTTAATTATTTTTATAAACAGAATTGAAGAAGCAACATCTCACAATGGAACTAGCTGACGAGAGAAATCTCATAATTTGGCTTTTTAACTTTGAGGTTTTGATTTCATATATAGCCACAAATTTCAAAACACGCTTACGATTGATAGCATTCAATTTGCATGCGTAGGTTTTAAAAAACCCAACTCAGCTTGAACAGCTTGAATCTCAGGTTCATCTTTGCCCATTGGGTCTTTCTTTAAGGTTGCATGGGGAATACATTCTTAGGCGTAAATATCTACGTTGGCCGTATCTTAATTGTGTATTTTTTTTAAAAATTGCAAGATTCTTTTCTTTAAATATCAAAATGATAATCTCGAAATTTGTCCAAAACTTCTAAGCCTGAGGTTTTAAATAAATTAAATTGATGTGCTTTGATTGAAGCGTGAAACAAAACGTCCGCGATAAATTGGCAAAAGACATTTTTTTCATTTATTATCGTATCATTATATATGAGCCACCTACACAAAATTGTATAATAATCGAATGAACAATTATATAAGTAGTGATTTTAAAGTTTAAATGAGAAGAATTATGATATTTTATCGCTTCAAATATAGATAACCCCTGCTTGTCAAAATTCTCAAACCTAAACCGCTGAAGAATTTAAATGAATGTTCTTCAGTTGAGCAAAATAAATGTTCCAGTTTCCTACGCTATTAAATAAAACTCTAACTAACATAAATTTCGTACTTAATAATCGTTGTGATTTTCAAGTTTCTATCTCATTAAAACACAAATATGAATTCTTTAGATAGTCTTCCGGACATTCGGGAATTTTAATAAAATATTTAGTTGGTATCAATATAAAAAGATGAAGACAATTGTTTGTCTGGGAAAATGGAGGTATACTTTCATGGATATTGATATATAAATAAGATATATACATATATAGATAGATACATAAATAGATAGATAGGTAGGCAGGTGAATTGATGGATGGATAGATAGATAGATAGATAGATAGATAGATAGATAGATAGATAGATAGATAGATAGATGACTAGATACATAGATAATTAGATAGATGGACAAATTGATTGACAGATAGATAGATAGATAGATAGATAGATAGATAGATAGATAGATAGATTGACAGATAGATAGATAGATAGATAGATAGATAGATAGATGACTAGATACATAGATAATTAGATAGATGGACAAATTGATTGACAGATAGATAGATAGATAGATAGATAGATAGATAGATAGATTGACAGATAGATAGATAGATAGATAGATAGACAGATAGATAGATAGATAGATAGATAGATAGATAGATAGATAGATAGATAGATAGATAGATAGATAGATAGATAGATTGACAGATAGATAGATAGATAGATAGATAGATAGATAGATAGACAGATAGATAGATAGATAGATAGATAGATAGATAGGTAGATAGATAGATAGATAGATAGATAGATAGATAGATAGATAGATAAACAGACAGATAGATAGATAGATAGATAGATAGATAGATAGATAGATAGATTGACAGATAGATAGATAGATTGACAGATAGATAGATAGATAGATAGATAGATAGATAGATTGACAGATAGATAGATAGATTGACAGATAGATAGATAGATAGATAGATAGATAGATAGATAGATAGATAGATAGATAGATAGATTAAAATTATACAACCACAATAACATGTACACTGACAGGAAGACTTATATTACACACTAACATAACTATGATACAATAACACGATATAATTGGCACAGTAAGAAAAAGAGACATCGGGTGAAAACGAAGTGTGCACGCTTGAGAGAGGGATATGGATATTGGAAGGATCAGACAGAAAGAGAGAGAGAGAGAGAGAGAGAGAGAGAGAGAGAGAGAGAGAGAGAGAGAGAGAGAACGAAAGAGAGAGAGAGAGAGAGAGAGAGAAGTACATGAATGAATAAATAAATAAGTAAAAAAGGTGAATTAAGAGAGATAGAAAGAAAGAATGAGAAAGAAATAGAGAGGTAGATATAGAGAGAAAGGAAGAGTGAGAAACAGAAAGAGAGACATAGAAAGAGAGATTGAGTCAGAGATAGGGATAAAAGGAGACAATGGGAGGGAGGAAGAGAGAGAGAGAGAGAGAGAGAGAGAGAGAGAGAGAGAGAGAGGGGGGGGGGGTGAAGAACATTGTTTTTTGTAGAAAGATTTATTTTGATATTTAAAAAACACCAGGCGTGAGTGTTTACATTTGAATCATAGGAAAGGGTTTTCCACAACATTGACAGTTTATTTTTGTATCCATTCGTGAGACCGTGAAATTCTCACCTTGGGTTGAAAGGAGGATTACCTGTCTTGTATTGATCTAAGACTGATGGCACTGAACTACTGGAGGGAGAGTAGAAACACTTTGAGAGAGAGAGAGAGAGAGAGAGAGAGAGAGAGAGAGAGAGAGAGAGAGAGAGAGTGAGTGGGGGGGGGGGGGGGGGGAGGGGGGGATCTGAAATTTGGTTCCTTTTTGTTTTTTGTTAATACTGTCGTATTCTGAAAACACACATTTCAACATTTTGGTCTGAAATCTCGTCATTTTAAGTATAGATAGAATGAAGTTAACGTCACTCATGTCTTTGTTATTGTTGTTTGCCATCCGCGTTTTGAGTAATTCTCACTAAACTGTATTAACCAGACTATAAACGTTCAATGTTACACATTATAGTTTTGTGTGTTGATTCGTTATACTTTCGGATGGCAATGTTGTGAGATTCTTAGCTAAGCGCATACTATCTACATCGATCTATCAAAATAACTCTCACCTTATCAACAATTCTCGAACCTGAAAGTTTCTAGAGTCCCCCCCCCCCCCCCCCACACCCGCTTTTAGAATTTATGATGAGATGAGAGTCATTTTAAAGGATCGATATAATTTGAAGGACGAGTTTTCTGGCAAAAATTTTTTTTAATGTTTTTTTTTTTTCTCAAGAGTACAACAGATAAGTCATGAAAGGATGTGAAGTTCATTGTGTAAAATAGCATCTGTTAAAGTCATAAAAGTGAGTGGAGCAGGCACTTATGTTGATAATAACAAGGAATGAAGTGAGTAGGAAAGTGCCAGAAGACAACAGAGAATAACAACTTCGCGGCGGCGATGGGGGATCGAACCAGCCACATTACTAGTACGACAACTCCGAGTCGTGGATAGCTCATACGATAGAGTCACGATCTCCCCGGCCAGGCGGAGTTGTCGTACCACTACCACATTATCTCATTCGTCTGTAGTGTTTCATTCATCCTGTTTTGTTGATAAAAGGGAAACCCGAAACGTCCATTTTATCTGTTTTCGTATATTAAATTGAAGCATACATTCAATTTCAATTTTTTCAAAAAATTTACATTTTATTTCTTCGGTCTGGAACCTCAGACATCTCGATTACTGGTCAGATGCTAGCATTACACCACAGGGGTTACCCAGTAATCAGAAGGTATGAGATTCAATCCCTAAATGAGGCTGGGTGATTATTTGCCATGATTATCTCTTGTATTTTTCTTTCTGCTTTGTCTGTCACCGTTTCATACACATCTGATTTTTATCTTGCACCAGTGCCTGCTCCTTAATTTATTTATATTTTATTTTGCTTTGGCATCTTGATTAATGTTCTGACAAAAGCGATTAGGCCTTCAGGTGCAACCATATGTGACCCATCGCCTCAAAACAATATTATGTTAGTTTGAACCAGGCACCAAAATGGATTTAAAAATTTAAAAGTTAAACAGAAAATGTAATTTAAAACAATTTTCTCAGTTTAAAAGACATTTCTTTTCATCAATAAAACATAGAAATACATCTCATAGCTGTAAATTACATTTATCATGTAAATCAACCCTACAGAATACCGAACTGAGACGAGAGGTCACATATTACTGACGATAGAAGCAATTATGATTTGAGAGAAACTCAGTTTCACCGTTAAAGAGTTAAAGTATATCTACCATCTCGCTATGTATTATTATATGCGATTTATGTTTTGATACACCGGGATGTTTGGAGTCCCGAGTCATTACGTCTGGAACGAGCATGAAGCATGTCTCTGTTCGCATTTGGAATGTCTGGATATTAAAGGGAAATGGAATTGAATTAAAAGTTTGTTTCAAATTCTAGAAAATAATTAAAATAAAAGAAAGGGAAAGATACAAAGTATTTATTTAATTGGAAAATATGTTGCATGCAATTTTTTCTTATTGTGTAAACATTTCTAAAATACCAGTGTTAATGATGTGAAAGTTACGTATTGCCCATTTTGTATAATTTAGTTATAGTTTGTAATTTATACAGTATATTCCGCAAAAATGATACCCTCTTAAAGTCATCTTCTTCTTAAAGTCTTCACCTTTTCTAATGTCATACGTGTCCCGTTATTTATGTACGAGTGTTCCATTTATACTGGATGTTGTCAATCTTGTTTAGAGTGAATCAATCCTTCCGGTCCGGTAGTGTTGAGATTCCATTGTGGTTTTCATACGTCTAGCCCAATTCCATTAAAATGAGCTCAAAGTAAGCGAATCCAAACCAGCAGCAAGACCACTTATTGGACGAGAGAATACACCTACCCGCTGTTAATATAATTTCCTTTCGATAGAGACAGCACTATTACCTGCCAGATACTCAGTTTACTTGAGGACGGTGAGAAAATGCGAATACAGAGCTTTTTCAAGGGACTCAAATTTGAACCATCACAGCGACTCCAACCCGAAACCTACGCAAACCGCTAGACCACAAAAGTGCATACAATGAAACAATGCTATAAGATAATGAAGTTTTTGAGGGGTTTTTTTTGTTGGCTGAAAATGGTTGAACATTTTACATCAAGAAAAAAGGAGGGGGATGTGGTTAGGAGTTAGGAGGGAAAAGAGGCTGGTGAAGGATAGGGGGTAGAGAGGCTTTAAAAATTAAGTCAAATATGGTGATCGCCAAAGCAAACGGACAAAGTAGCGTTGTAAAGCTACAATAACACAGTTCTGAAGTCTTCATGACTAGAAATTAAGACACAGAGAGAGTGAGTCAACATTTGGTCCGACTTAAAACGACGGTCGGGTCCTCGAAAAGACTGATCATGATGCCAGACCACGGAAAAATATTCTAGAAGGTTATGTGTGAGTGTTTGTGTGTGTGTGTGTGTGTGTGCTAGTGTGTGTGTGTGTGTGTGTGTGAGTGTTAGAGCGAGAGACATATCTGTTCCTCTGTGTGTGTGTGTGTGTGTGTGTGTGTGTGTGTGATTCTGTGTGTGTTTGTGGGAGTGTTTGTAATTTGGATGACGGAATAAGAGGGACGGGGAAGGGTAGGGGGTGAGAAGGAAAACGGGTGTAGGGAGGGTTGTGTCGTCACAGATCAAACATGGTGGATGATAGCACTTTGTGGTCCGTGCGCCTTAATTCCCTACTCCACGTCTTTAAATAAAGTTAATCCAAGACTTTTAGTGATACTACCACCCTCCTCATCCCCCCCCCCCCCCCCCCCCTATCTCTCTATGTCACTCTCTCTATCTATCTATCTATCTATCTATCTATCTATCTATCTATCTATCTATCTATCTATCTATCTATCTATCTATCTATCTATCTATCTATCTATCTCTCTTTCTCACCTGTTATCTCTTTTCTGTCTATCCATTTCACAAAATGTAAAATATTCCCTCCGCCTCATATATATATATATGTATAAGATGAAAACTAATAAATGTATAAATCATTCATTCTCTTTCGTCCTCCCAATTTTACGAGAACAATCAGTGTGTGATCGTCATCGCCAAACCAAGAAAATTAATAATAATAATAATAATAA
>NC_088361.1:32250625-32275625 GCF_034508935.2 Berghia stephanieae
CAATATCGCAAATCCTCACCACCACCGCCGCCACCACCATGATAACAATGATAATAATCATTATCATCATCAACGTCATCATCTTCAACCCTGCCACTCTCAACGTGCCGCCCTTTCTAACAAGATGTGAAAATAACTTAATAAACGCCAAACCCATTTCAATTTTCCTTTCAACTCCGGTCCAAAACTCTCCCGTAATTTTTTAGCCAAACATGCACCCCTACCCCCACACCCTATACACACACACACACACACACACACACATACACGCACACACACATACACACGTACACACACAAACAATGGGAGATACCATGGATAAAAATTACATCCTCTCTCCTTTCAAGACGGCCCAGTGTCGAATCGGAATGAACATATCATGAAATTAAGACGAGAGAGTTTATCAATTACTGACTCAGATTTCATCCCCATTTCTGTGGACTCAGTCCCCTTCCCTGCCCCTACCCACTCAACCCATAAATCCCCCCCCCCCCCCCCCCCCCCCCCCTCCTTCCCCTCCTCGATACTGCAGTACTTTCACAAAATGTCTTTTTTTTTTCACTTTGGTCTTTTTTTTTCTCTTAAAATTGTGATAAATTGAGATGCCCAAGAAATTGTGAAAGAAAGATAAAATAATAATAATGATAGATACTAATAATAATTAAGGCTTAAACCTGAGCCTTCGAATAAGTCAGAAGGATCTTTCTTTTCTTTTTTTTTTTTTTTTAGAAATGTCAGGTTTAAGACTTTTGACAAGTTGAGATTTATCGATATCAAAACTAACAAAAATTTCTTGTCAAAACATTTAAAATGTGTTTTTTTTTAAATTTTGAAGCTCAGCACCCCCCCCCCCCCCCCCGCCCTTTTTTTAAAAAATGCATTACACCCCCACCTCCCTTCGGCCAATACAAACTCGCTCGTCTCTACATTAAGGGATGGTTTGAGCATTGGGGGAAGGGGTAATAGAATAAGGCAAGGGACAGAGAGGGTGGTGGCAGACGGCGGGGGGGGGGGGGGGGGGGGGCTGGAGGGAGGGGGTGTAGTGAAAAAGTCTTAAGATCGATTAAGAAAACGAAGGGCATCGTATCCGCGGAGTGATTTGTTGGGGGAAGTTTGGTCCCGTGGATTGTTGACATTGGTTTGATGAGTGGATTTGGGGAAAGTTTTTTCCCTCTTTCTTTTCTTTTTTGTTTTTTATTTCCCTTCTAAATTTGATTGTTTTCTTTTTGTTATTTTTATGAATTCAATTATTTAATATGGATGAAGGGTCTCTCAAAAAAAAGGGTAGCGCTGGGGAGGAGGGGGGGGGGGGGAGGAGGAAGATATTCTGTGAGATTTGGGGGGGGGGGGGGGGGGTTGGGTTTTTTTTTTGTTTTTTGTCTTTTTTTTTTTTTTTTTGGTATTGTTTTTAATCGTTATTTACTTATCAAGATTGTGGTATCTGGTGCGCGAGAGAAGGGACGTTTCGATTTATACACTTCTTTCCACCGAAACCATTATAGTATTTCACGACAATTCTTCTTGACTGATATCTCTAATGACGGGTTCGAACTCCGATATTTTGTAACATGTAGTTAGAACCAACATGCACTTCTAACCCCAATTGTTACGATCACATTGCTGTCATGGAAATAGGCTACTCTAAAACCAACACAAAATGATGTCCAATACAACAATATTAAATCAATTGCGTTCAAATGCCAGACTTGCAAGTAGATACGTGCACTTTGGTAGAAGTAGTAGTAGTAGTAGTAGTAGTAGTAGTAGTAGTAGTAGTAGTAGTAGTAGTAGTAGCCTAGTAGTAGTAGTAGTAGTATTAGTAGTAGTAGTAGTAGTAGTAGTAGTAGTAGTAGTAGCCTAGTAGTAGTAGTAGTAGTAGTAGTAGTAGTAGTAGTAGTAGTAGTAGTAGTAGTAGTAGTAGTGTAGTAGTAGTAGTAGTAGTAGTAGTAGTATTAGTAGTAGTAGTAGTAGTAGTAGTAGTAGTAGTAGTAGTAGCGTATGGCTACACCTCCAAATTCATTTCGTCAACCCAGCTTCGAAAGTCTTCCTCCGCCCTCGGGACTGTTTCATAGCCACCTTCAAGTTTAGTTATTGGACAGTGGAGGACGGTGTGATCGCTAGTCTCTGGGACTGCCTGGCATTTTCGGCAGGCATCACTGTTCCCAAGTTTCCATCTGCACATATTTGATGCAGATCTGCCATGTCCTGTTAAGAGGCGATTTGAAGAAACCCAGTATTTCCTGGCGTTGTGGAATGCAGGTATTCTTTTAGTGGGATCTTTTATGATGCTTTCTCCTCTTGGTGTTTCCCTGCTCCACATTTCTCTCCAGTTCTCCTCCACACTCACGTCTGACATTTTTGTTAGGTGGAAAGGTCTTCTCGATTTGAGTCTTGCATTTTGGTTAAGGGGGCAGGGTGAAAAAAGGCGAATGAAGAATTCCACAAAAATAGTATTTTAATTTTATGGAGAATTTATTAAATTTTCTGATACTTTTTGAATTTTAAAAATTCATCAAGTAGTTTTTTAGTTATTCAATATTTTTTCACACCTAGTCTAGGGGTTAGCATGCGAAAAAAATTTAGAATTTTTACTTTCGTTTTGAGGTTAGGATTGATTGTTCGCTATTCTAAAAGTACAATGACCGGTCATCTTCGCGTTAGTTCTATTTTTGTCTTTTATAAACAAAGAGAGAAGTTCAAAGCGCCCTTTTTAAATCGCGTTCTTCAAGAATACTGTGTTTTGAAGCCGGTTTCTGATCAAAAAATCTTTTCATTAGGAATTCCAAGAAAAATTCTGAAGTCGATTTGAGTGTAAATTGTTCTTGCAGTGGTGTCAGACCAAGGAAACGTAAATTTCATGGTAATCGGTTTACAAATAATAAGAAAAAAGGTGCTATTAGTGTTAGTGGTGATAGTAGTGTAGTTGGTCAAAGTGATGGAGCTGTTTTGGAATGTGCTAATGAGGGTTATGATGTCAATCAAGTGTGTTTAGGAAAACGGCCTGCCACGCCCAATTCTCGAAGTGAAGTAAAATTGTGCAATGTGTATGATGTGATGGATGAGCTATCAGAATCAGATTCTGATGATAACATGTTATATCAGTTGTAGAGGAACATGAAAATGAGAGTGGGTTTAGAATTATTGATCTAAGCATTTTAAAAGAACAAATTTCTTCCAGACTTGTGTGTAATGGATGTTATAGTAAAGTTGAACTGAAAGAAACTGGGCGTCGTGGGTTAGGAAGTATGTTTGGTTTTGTTTGTGATACCACAAATTGCCCTTCTAAGCAGTTAGCTCCATTTTCATCTGATCCTCTTATAAATGTAAATGACACTGGTAGCCTTGCTGTTCATTCTGTGAATCGTAGAGCAGCTATCGCAATGCGTTACGTGGGTGGTGGGCATAGGGGACTTCAAGGATTTTGTGGTATGATGAATTTACCCCCTCCTGTTCAGAAGTCTAGTTTTAAGAAAATAAAAGAGACTATTCGTGAGGCTGTTGTGAAGTCTCAGGTTGAAAGTTGTCGTAAGGCAGGTGAAATTGAGTTTCAAATGTCAGAAAAGGGCGACGAAGGGGGAGATTTGAAGGACATTGACGTATCAGTGGAAGGGACGTACATGACTAGGGGGTTCTCGGCAAAGTGTGGACTAGTAACCGCAATAGGTTGTGCGACAGGGAAAGTACTCGATACTGGTGTAAAATCAAAGGTATGTAAGTCATGCGATTGGTGGAAAGCTAAGCATGGGGAAGATTCGGAAGAGTTCGTAAGATGGAGAATAACGCATGAAAAGGATTGTACGTTGACGCATTTCGGTTCTTCGGGTTCCATAGAGCCCGCTGTAGCAACAGAAATTTTTTCACGCTCTGCGGAGAAGCATCATTTGCGATACACCCGATTTATCGGTGATGGGGATACAAATAGTTTTAGAACAGTAGAAAATTCTAGTCCTTATGGGGAAACGACAGTTGAGAAGGTGTAATGTACTGGTCACGTACAAAAAAGAATGGGTACCCGGCTTCATCATTGCCTTTTTCACCCTGGGTCAGGGTATAGGCCACAGACAAACAGTTTCCATCCTTCTCTATCCTGAGCCAACTTTTTTATCTCATTCCAGGTCTTACCACTTCTTTGTATATCAGCTTCTTTAATTCTTCTCCATGTTCCTCGTGGCCTTCCCCTTGATCTTCTGCCCTGAGGGTTCCAGTCCAATACTTTCTTTGTTATAGTTGAGTCATTCTTTCTAAGCGTGTGTCCAATCCACCTCCATCGTCTTCTTCCTATATCCTCTCCCACTGGTTTCTGCTGTGTTCTTTTCCATACTTCTTCATTTTTTATTCTATCCATCCATTTTATTCTGAGTAGCTTACGCATGCACCTGTTTACGAAAATCTGTACCCTCCTTATACATGCCTGTGATGCGTTCCAAGTTTCACATCCATACAGTAGGACAGACTTCACGTTTGAGTTGAAAAGTCTTAGCTTTAGTTGAAGGGAGATATCTTTAGTTCTCCAAACTCTGTTCAAAGATGTGAATGCAGCCTGTGCCTTTCCTATTCGTGCTTTCACCTCTGCTTCCGTGCCTCCATCCTTGTCAATTATACTTCCGAGATAGCAGAAAGTGTCTATATCTTCGAGTTCCTGATCTTTTACTTTGATCTGCTCCCTTTGACGCGTACCTATCCTCAAGACCTTTGACTTTGCAGGGTGAATTCTTAGACCAATTGATTCCGAGAGGCTGTTTATAATTGTGGTTTTTGCTTGCATCTGGTCCTGGGTGTGGGACAGAAGAGCCAGATCATCTGCAAAATCCAGATCATCCAACTGTGTCCAGGGGGTCCACTGTATCCCATTTCTTCTCCCTTTGGAGGTTTCCTTCATTAGCCAATCAATGGCAAGGATGAACAGGAATGGTGAGAGCAAGCATCCCTGCTTGACACCAGTCTTAATTTCAAAGCTGTCAGTAAGCTGATCTTCATGTACAACCCTGCAACTTGATCCTTCATACATTTCCTTAATGAGGTTTACTATCTTTTCAGGGAGTCCATAATGTGCCAGAATTTTCCACAATGTTGCTCTGTCAATACTGTCGAAAGCCTTCTCGTAATCCAGAAAGTTTACAATAAGAGGAGAGTTCCATTCTATAGACTGTTCTACTATGACTCGCAGAGAGGCAATCTGGTCGGTGGTTGAACGGCTTTTCCGAAAACCTGCCTGTTCGTCCCGCAGTTTAGCATCTGTTGCATTCTTAATTCTCTCTAAAATAATACGGTTGAAAACCTTTCCTGGGATAGAAAGAAGAGTGATGCCTCGATAATTATTACAATTACTGAGGTCCCCTTTCTTTGGAAGCTTGATAAGATGTCCTTCCTTCCAATCCTTTGGGAATATCCCGTCATTCCAGATTCTCTCAAATAGTGGGTGCAGGGCCTCAGCATTTCTTTTCGCATCAACTTTTAGAGCCTCCGGTGGAATCTGGTCTGGTCCAGCAGCTTTCCCCTTTTCATCTTGTTAATGGCACCCACAATCTCTGCTATCGATGGTGGATCACAGCTAATTGGTAGCTCATTCCTTGCAGGCAAAATTTCTGGCTGGTTGTCTGGTGGTGGTCTGTTCAGAAGGCAGTTGAAATGTTCCCTCCATCGTTCAATTGAGCCTCTTTTCCAAAAATAGTTTTCCCATCTTTGTCTTTGACTGGTACCTCTGGTTTCCCATATTTTCCAGCAAGTGTCTTGGTAGTTTGATAAAGGATCCTCATGTGTCCTCCAGTCGCTGCTGCTTCTGCTTTCTCTGCAAGTCTGTTCATGAATGCTTCCTTGTTTTTCTTCACAGATCTTTTGACTTCCTTAGCTATGGCTCGATACTGCTCTTGTGCATCCAGTCTTGAAGCCCTTGTTCGGCTTGCATTCACTTGTTCCTTCCTTGTTCTCCTCTTTTCAATAAGGTCCAAGGTGGTTGGACTTATCCATTCTTTATGTTCCGATTTCTTTACCCCCAATACCTCATGGCAAGTTGTTATGTAGACTTCCTTGATCTTTGCCCAATGTGACTCTACATCTATGTCCTCCTCGAGCTCAGTAAGAGGTTGGAATCTATTACTCAATTGTAGTTTGAATTCCTCATTCTTTTCCCCATCAAGTGCATTCACCTCGAATTTTCTTCTTGTATGTGATCTGGCCCCGTGTTTTCTGAGTCGGAGCTTAAGCTTTGCCAATAGCAGGTGGTGGTCTGATCCAACATCTGCCCCTCTCTGTACTGTCACATCTTCCAATGAACGTCTGAATCTACGAGAGATACAAAAATGATCAATCTGATTCTCTGTCACACCATCTGGTGAGACCCAAGTTGCTTTGTGGATCCTCTTATGGGGAACACTGATCCTCCAATCACCAAACTGTTGAATGCACAGAAATTTGCAAACCTCTCTCCATTATCATTCATTTCTCCCATGCCATGACGTCCCATGATACCTTCATAGCCTACGTTATCCTGTCCCACTTTTGCATTAGCATCTCCCATCAATATGTTGATGTCTTTCCTTGGCAACTTGTCAATGACTTGTTGTAGCAGACCATAAAATGTATCTTTGTCCTCATCTGTTGCATCATTTGTTGGGGCATAGATCTGTACAATGTTCATGCTGATCTTCTTACTCCGTGTTGTAAAGGACGCCATGATGATCCTTTCTCCGCATTGTTCCCATCCTCTCAGTGACTTCTGGGCAAACTTGCTTAGAATTATTCCTACTCCCTGTGTATGAATCCCGTCCCCTCTCCCTGAATATAAAATCTTCTCCCCAGACTTGAGGTGTTTCTGTCCGGATTGTATCCAGTGGGTTTCGCTTACTCCAAGTATATGCAGCCTGTATCTTCTCATCTCAGTCACAACTTGAGAGCTTTTTCCTGCTTCATACATGGTGCGAACGTTCCACGACGCAATTCGAAGCTGCTTGTTTGGCGAAGACGTCATCGGGTCAGCAGAGTCCTTTCGGCTTTGTCTGTTGTCCTTCATAAATTCTGTAATTCCAGAAACTCTTCGGTCGCCCAAGCTAAAAAAAGGATTTAGTTTGTCTGTCTGTGTTTCTGTAACGGTTTGAGTTTAACGGAAAGGGGTGTTAACCCTTTGCCAACCCCCAACCTGGAGGACCAGGTGACTCAAAGATGGGGGAATCACACACCATTAGTCGCCTTTTACGACACGCTGGCTTGGCGTTGGGCTATTCTTGACCCTCTCAGTTGAGGGACCCCGGACACCACACGGGGAGTACCCGGCTTAGGAAGGTGAAAAATTCTATGTCTGGAAAGACAATGAGTGACGGGAAGAAAATAGGAGGGAAAGGCAGATTGACAGATAAAGTGATAGATGAAATACAAACTTATTACGGCAATGCTACCCGTGCCAATAGACATGACTTGAGTGGTATGCGAAAAGCAATTTGAGCCATTTACTTCCATAAGATATCCACGGATGAGAAGCCGTACCATAATCTATGCGATGAAAAATGGTGTAAGTATAGGGGGGTGAATGCGAAACGGTCGCATGCCAATAGCCTATCACCTGCGATTATGGAGGCGTGTAAGCCCGTTTTCCGCGACTTGTCACATCCCGACCTTTTACGTAAGTGCCTTGACGGGTTTACGCAAAATGCTAACGAGTCGTTGAATAGTTTGATATGGAAAATTTGTCCAAAAGAGTCATATCACGGGTTAAAAACTGTTGAAATCTCTGTGGGGCTGGCAGTGCTGATATTTAATGATGGTACGGTGTCACTGAGAGATGTTTTAGAAAATATGCAAATATCTTGCGGTTTATTTAGTGGGCAATTCTTCCGGATTAACGACGCCAATCGGATTAAGCAGGCCAGGAAGCGAACCACAGAAGCATCGCTCGAGGCACGGCGTGCCAGACGTAATGCCAGATTGGCAGTCGAAGAGACCCAGGCAAGAAAAGAAGGATATCCGTACTCCAAAGGTGCTCACTGAAGGTAGGATGAACAAAATCGCAATCATTTTTTCTCCGAAAAATGGCATTTTGCGCCCCCGCGCGCTTGATAACTTTTTTATTTATCAACCGATTACTTTCAAATTTGGAACATATACTCTTCTTATCATTGTCTATAGAATAAACTATGGATATTTTATTATCTTTGTAAAATTTGATTTTATCATCTGCCAATTGTGCGAAAAAATACCAGTCAAAAGGCGTAACTTTGATGCGGTACGAAAAAAAATTTGTATCGGTCAATCATATCCATAGTCTCTTTTGTAGATTAACATCATTTTTACATGCTGGCAAAGTTTCGAAACCCTGCTAGGTTAACTTTTACAAAACTTTGCGCGCGGTGAATATTCCATTTCTATCAATGAAAATCTGAAATTATCACAAAAAATGCAATTTTTCACATTGTACATAACACAAACACACAAAAACACATTTATATCATAGATAAATTACTCTTTAGTGTTATATCCAAAGGGAAAGACTGTATCTTTAAAGCTCTATTTTTTATGATTTTATTTGTCTCATGCCTGTCTCCCTGGTGACCCTGCCCCCCTTAAGACCAAATCTATGCAGTCTTTAATGTAAGTTGTTAGAACACAATAGATTATAATTTAAAACATTGAAAAAGTAAATATTTGGGTCAAGATTACCAGTCCATACTGATCCAATCAATGGTAGACGACCATTTAAAACCACTGTCATGATAATAGTCAAGAACGCAGACTCTCATCAGCCGCTATGTCCATGTAAAATAAAAAAAAATAAAACGTATATAATCCCCTGGGAATGCACGTGAATGTTAGCAGTTTCTATTTTTTTCAAAAATGAGCTTTTTTATAGCGCAATATCCACTAAACGTGCTCAAAGCGCTTTACAAGGGGTCCCTGGCCAACAGCAACACTTAGCATGTTGGACGGGACATGACGCCTTTGAGGTGATATTAAAATTATTTTCGGACAGAGACAACGCTGGTAAGGGCCAGGTACTCATTTTACACCTGAGTATGGTGAGAGAATGTGAGTAAAGAGCCTTTTCTAAGGACTCAACTATGCGCAGAGCGAGGCTCGAACCCAGTACCTTCCGATCCGAACGTGCCATACCACTAGACCACATAGTTGCACCATTTCTTGGTGTGAGTGAAAGTTTGTCGTTCATATCGCACAGTGCTGGGTATCTAGTTATTGAATTCGACATCATGATTGTTCTTAAAATTGTTCACATATTATGAATTAATCACACATTGTTCTGGTAGAGTGTTCCATATATCACTTTCTCCTTGGGAAAAAGAATTTTTTACGGACATCTACTCTACATCTGGGTTTAAACAGTTGGAATGAGTGGCCTCTCCGGGTTTGTTTGTTTTTCTTTGTTTTGTTTTGTTTTTGGTTTGTTTGTTTTTTTTGGGGGGGGGTTGTTTGTACGTGTTGTTGTTTTGTTTTTGTTTTGTTTTGTTTTGTTTTTTTTTGTGTGTGGGTTTTTTTAGGCACTGTTGGACCATTTCAGGTGTTAGTTTCTTGTCATGAACGCTATAGAATATTTTGAATGTTTCTATCAGGTCTCTTCGTATAAATTTGAGCTGAAGTGTTGGTAGACTCATTCTTTTAGGTGTCTTAAGGTGTCTCTCTCATACTATGTTACAATTTTGTTGCTCTTCATTGGACGTTTTCCACGATACTGACATATTTCTTCCTGTGTGGTAACCAAGAACTACATTCCAAGATTGGTCGAGCGAGAGATTGAAGAGGTAGTGTGCAGGTTTTGTTGTCAGAATAGTTAAATGTTCTTCGAATCAATTCAACAATACTATAAGTCTTGTTGACGTGTGATTGGATGTGAATTTTGAAATTTAGACACCTTTTTTATTTTTAACAACACAAATAAGTTTTCATTAGACCCAGTTTCAATTTCTGTTTTTATCCTACCATATTTGTCTAATATATATTATGTATTCGGTTATAATTCTTTGCATTCTGTCTGTATGGGACTTGGGCAGCCAGTCCCTAGACCATTGAAACAAATGGTCACAATCGGCCTAGATAATATCAAAATCTTAATCAACATAGATTTTGTTATACATTTTTATATCACCAATAACGAGAAAGACGTGTGACTAAACATAAGGTAGATCTTTGATATAGATAAGAAAAATTCTTTATATAGCGTTTAACATCAGATGCTCTTAGCTAAGGGCGATGGTGTACACTGTGAACAATTAAGCGAACTGAGCTTACAGCTCTTAACATTAAGTTATGATTTAAATTCAGTCAGACGGTAAGAAGTCGCGTCTTCCATAAAGCAGTATAATCGGACGCTATGCCCCGGATGAGTTCATTTCTGATAAAATTATTGATTCCGAATCATTTTTAGATTTTTGCACACAATCCCTCTCCTTTTTAGGAAAACAGAAACCTCACGTGTCGGAAAAGGGATGTCATCATGTGTCAAAAAAAACTTCTAAAAGAAAGTAAGAATTATAATACCAGTCAGCGGTGTCTTCCACCCTCCACAAAGAATTATAATACCAGTCAGCGGTGTCTTCCACCCTCCACAAAACTTTTCTCCAGACTTCCTTGTATTTTCCTGCTGCAATTGCATTGCTCCACATGGAATATACCATATTAGGAGACTCAAACTCCCTGAACTTTCTGGCACTGCTTGTATAAGGTAGAATGCTTGAATATTTTATGGGCATGGCGTTTAACCTGGCGATAAATCTATAACCGATTTGTAAGACGTTGAAAACACTTGTTTATTCAAAGCCCGACTCATAACGAGTGTGTGATTGAAACAAACAATATCCTTCTACAAATACAGATCGGCTGTCTTGATCGATGCAACGTCAAATCAATCCGCAGGACCTGTTGCCCCCAACCTGTCAACAAGATTGGCGCAACCAAACACTGCGCATGTCTCTTTATCGCCGTTAAAAACGAGGCTTAGACGTGATGTCACATCCTGTTAGGGAAACAAGAGCCGGTCGTCAACATTCAGTGTTATTTGAGTGCTGTGATCTTGTACAATAAGAATTGAGATAGAGAAATGAATGGATGGACATATGGGTATACGTATATTCGAGTGCACTCTCATGCAAAAATTAATGTATAGAGAGAGAGAAGGAGTAAAGATTATGAAAGATCAAAAGAGTGGGGTGAAATAATGAGATAGAGTTAGTGAGTGTATATGTGTGTTTGTGTGTGTATATCTGTGAGTATGCTTTTTGTTTATTTGCATGCTTAAGCGAGAGAGAGAGAGAGAGAGAGAGAGAGAGAGAGGGGGGGGGGGAGGGGGGAGGAATAGGGTGTATGTGTGTGCATATGTGAAAGAGAGAGAGAGGAAGAGGGGGGGGGGTGTTCATTTGTGTGTGTGAGAGAAAGGAAGATGGTGTGTGTGTGTAGGTCTGTGTGTGTTAGTGTTTGAAAGAGAGACACACACACACACACAGAGAGAGAGAGAGAGAGAGAGAGAGAGAGAGAGAGAGAGAGAGGGGGAGGGGGGGGGTTGCTGTTTACGATTAGCATGATAGAAATGAATATCAAAACGTGCTTGTCATCAAATGTTACAATAATCAAAAGAGGTGTCAATAATCCTTCGACGTTTTCTCTCTCTCTCTCTCTCTCTCTCTCTCTCTCTCTCTCTCTCTCTCTCTCTCTCTCTCTCTCTCTCTCTCTCTCTCACACACACACACACACACACTCTCTCTCACTCTCCCTCACTCATTCTCTCTCTCACACACACACACACACACACACACACACACACTCTCACTCTCCCTCACTCATTCTCTCTCTCTCTCTCTCTTTTCTCTCGCTCTCTCTCTCTCTCTCTCTCTCTCTCTCTCTCTCTCTCTTTCTTCCACATCTGTCCTTCACTCTCTATCGTTCTCTTCACTATCACTCTCCGTCTCTCTCTCTCTCTCTCTCTCTCTCTCTCTCTCTCTCTCTCTCTCTCTCTCTCTCTCTCTCTCTCTGTCTAACTCTCTTCGATAGTGTAACCATGATTGTGTAATGACGACATGTTTGACAATCAGACGTTTGAACCTTAAACCAAATATGAATGTTTCAAATGGAAATAAAACAATAAATGGCATACAAACAACCAAAAACGATACGCACAGGATTGACTTTTCGGGCCCAGACCTTTTTCAGAACACTAAATCGGAACAGATGAATGAAAGGTTGTGCGGTTATGTGGTCTAGTGGTATGACACTCGCTTTCGGATCGGAATGTCCTGGGTTCGAGCCTTGCTCGGCGCATAGTTGAGTCCTTGGAAAAGGCTCTTTACTCACATTCTCTCACCGTACTCAGGTGTAAAATGAGTACCTGGCCGTTAACAGCGTTGTCTCTGTCCGAAAAAAATTGTAATATCCCCAACAGGCGTTATGTCTCGCTCGTTCTACTTGTTACGCGTTGCTGTTGGTCAGGGACCCTTTGTTAAGCGCTTTGAGCACATTTAGTGGATATTGCTCTATGTAAAAGCTCTTTTTAAAAAAATAAAAGCTCAAAAGTCTGAATGCTTATGACGCAGTATATATTACAGAATTATATATGCTTTCGAATTATTGAAACTCGCCGTGAAAGAGATGTGCGCGTGAGCACTCATTCTTGTTTAAAAGTCAAAACTCTTAGCCATGTTATCTCCCTCACTATTATTTCGAAGTATGTATTCTCTACAGATAAACCTTTGTTTTGTCTTTTTAGTCACCAGTTCCCAAATACATTCAAGTCTGTCATCAATGTCAGTCGTTTTAGGTCATTGTTTAAATCTTTAAAAATAAATAAATAAAATAAATACATGCATTATAAGATAAAGATATCTATAAAATGTTTATTTTTTTTGGTTATTTATCTCATTATTTGCATCTTTACAATTTCATTTTTTGTTATCCTTCTTTTCTGTGAATGTTTATTTCTAGGTGAGTATGTACGTGTGTGAAAGAGAGAAGGAGAGGAGAGAGAGAGAGAGAGAGAGAGAGAGAGAGAGAGAGAGAGAGAGAGAGAGAGAAGAGATCATCCGACTGGAGACTGGCATTATTCAGTGAGTTATGACGTCATAATCACGCCTGCTCCCATGTCTAGCGAATCAAGTTGCCGGCCATTAAGATTTCATGGCGAAAACAAGATAGGAGTTACCGCCCTTTGTTCTGATTTTTATCCTCTCGAATTAATTCTGCTGCTACTGGTCGTAGATGATAATTATCATTCCTTCCCGATTAAAACGTGTTTGATTTTAATTACACCATTCTCAAAATAACCGCACAACAACAAGATATACTCTTAAAACGATTGCAAAATCTTGCAGAATGACCTTGATATTTTGCATCAAGGGAAGAGGAAAAGGAAAATGGAATTTTCTCCATCTAAATGCCAGATTTTGAGAATTGCAAATAACAATTCGCCCAATGAAATCTAATTACAATTTTAATGACAAATTTTTAAAAGAAACTAATCAAGCAAAATACTTAGGACCTATATTGATAGAAACGTCAATGAATGGACAAAGCAAAATCCTTCTAAGAAGGCAAATTCCGTCCTGGAATTTTAAAATCAAGATACCCCCCCCCCCCCCCCCCCCCCCCCCCCCCCAAAAAAAAAAAAAAAAGAAGAAAAGAAGAGAATTGACAACAATTCAAAGTTAAAATGAAATTTCAGTATTCTACAGGTTAAGAAACTGTATTCATTTTCTTCAAAAAGTCCATAGATATAGCCTTAAATTCAAAATTTTGGCTTATTGCATAATCAATTTTCAGCTTCTATTTCACATCGATATAAAACCCATTTGGAGCGGTTTTTTGGTAGTTTAAGAAGCGTAAGGGTAAGAGTGTTAAACTGGCGTCTAAAGATGCACAAAATAAATATCTCGATAAATTGCGTGAAAACGAAATAATGTATAAACAATTGCCTATCGACAAAACAAATTGTCATTTTGGGAAGAAAATCAATTCAAGTGAATCTAAAATTAGTCGACTGATTTTTTGAGATTTTTTTTTTCTTGTAATTTTCTTTCAGGCTTTGTCTGGCACCTTCCATACACACTTGTTCAATTCTTTATCTTTTATATCACCAGCCCACAAAACCACAAAGAAATGTCAGGCAGCGGTAAAGTACAAATAAGAACAAACTGCATTGCAATCAATCGTTTACTTTCACATCCATAATGGCACACACCTATTTAGCACCTACATATATCCCCGTTGCTGTTGTTGTTTTTAATGGTTTCGTTCTTTCTTGTCTTTTCAAAATTTGATACAAGTCAAAACACTGCTATTATTACTATTTACCAATTAGATAATAGTAGGTTATTTCACAAAATCCTATTTCTCGGATAGTATGAATTGGTCGTTAGTCGTGATAACTGTCATTATGTTTGGTAAAAGGACGAAAATTGGCGTCTAAAAGATAAATCATACCCCGTCAAAGACAGCCTTCGATTTTATACCAACCTGACAATAAATCTTACTAAGTTCACACACACAAACAAAAATAACTGCGATGTGACGAAAGCCCAAGTCGCATTGCCGTGACTATAGTGTGATTGAATTCGGCTCATTGTGCTGTTATAACCATATTTAATATTATAGTAATAATTCTGATTTCAAAGAAATTTCCTCTCGTCGTGAAAGGGTTAAGTACCATGACGTCACACAAAGGCACGGTCGAGTCAAGCGAGTGAGTTGAATTTTAAATTGGTGTAGAATCATTTTATGGAATTTTCTAGAAAGGAAAATGGAACATTATTAGTAAATCACGTGTTGCTCCGTTGCGTCAAAAGCATAGACGTCTCGTTTTATATATTTATGTTGTTTGTTTGTTTGTGTGTGTGTGTGTGTGTGTGTGTGTGTGTGTGCGCGTGTGTATGTGTGTGTTTGTGTGTAATTATAGTGGCAGCAGACGACGCGGTGTGCTTTAAATTGGTATAGAACTCGAAGTATATGCTGATAAACTTGGTTCAAATCAGTGTAAAATTTCATTTTTTAAATGATTTTTTTTCTAACGACGCAGCAATGATCTGCGAGCTAAATCTGCTACTAGCCCTGACTAAAAGTGCATTATGACAGACCAGTGTCCTATCTAAATGGTAGCAATGTGATTGGTTTAATCCTTGTGCTAATCCAGATCTGACGAGGTAAAAATCGTTGCTTTCCCACGGATCCGTAACATGTAGTGTAGCTAGGCAAGGTTATGAGTTACCTTTTGGCCGAGCATGTAATGAGCATCTTTCTTGCTACTATGTGGTAGCATGTATGACATTCGCTTTCGGATCGGAAGGTCTTGGGTTCGAGCCTCGCTCGGCGCGTAGTTGAGTCCTTGGAAAAAGCTCTTTACTCACATTCTCTCTCCGTACTCAGGTGTAAAATGAGTACCTGGCCATTAACAGCATTGTCTCTGTCCGGAAAAATTGTAATATTGCCTAAACAGGCGTCATGTCCCGTTCTACATGTTAAGTGTTGCTGTTGGCCAGAGACCCCTTGTATAGCGCTTTGAGAACGTTTAGTGGGTATTGCGTTATATAAAATCTCAGTTTTAATTATTATTTTTTCTTGATGAAAATATTAAAGTGACAAATTAGAGAGTAGGCACTGTTGTAAGATAAAAATCTGACAAATCATGCACACCTTTTCAGGATTTTATCTTTGTTGATGACTAACCTGATTTCAACACTGGTGGAGAAGCCAAAAAAATTTGTATAAAAATACATTATTTCAACATTTTAAAAGAGATATTACTACCCCAAGGGGCGGCCTAAGTAAGTAAGTATAACTGCAAATCGTTAATACTTTGTTAGTGGTTACCTGTAACATAAATATTTCACAATAAAGCCTTAGACTAAATATATATATATATTAAATTTACATATTCCGTGTCTTTTTGTCTGATCATAATAGGTTGTGAAGAAAGTGGGGAGGATAATCGACTATATTGATAGGATGGGTCTTATGATCGATACTGGTGTTGGCTGTTTGTCGTGTAAACCAAGCCTTGTTTGTGTTAGGATAATGGCCGCAGTCGGCTGGCAACAATGATTTCAAACGTAATCGATACTATAAGGGTCAAGGAGTCATCTCGATACTAACTAAGACGATACTGCTCTCCTTTTATGCCGAAATGACGCAGAATTTGCCGTTTGTTTAAGAGGGTTGGGCGCATTGCAGAACAGTATAAATGTATTCGATCTAATCTGTGGTAAGAATGGATGCTATACGTTTGCTTGATAAATGTGTTTGATCAGATACAATGGCTCAGTTTTGTCTTGGATTCTACGTTTATTTCACTCCTTTCATTTGCTGTTTGCTTTAATAAATATCACAAAATACCATGAAATATCATCAAATATTTACATTTATATCGAAATCAAACAAAGATAAATGAAAAAAAACATTCATAGAAACAAAAATAAAGAAAATGCACAATTCGATGCAGTCTACTTCAACCAAAAATACAATGTTATAAGATAGGACGAAAAAAATAATACAATTTTGGGGATGAAAGTTAGTGACTGGGATAAAACGAAAATGAAAGTAGTCCTACATAGCCAATTGACCCGTGGAGTTACAGTGTATCCCGTTTTCTATAGCGAAGAAGGCCAAAGGCCGAAACGTTGTTTGTTTTGTACTGTTCTCTTATATATGAGTCACATTTACTTACTTTATCTTTCTCTCAATCTTTCTATAGCGTGAAACGGGCAATAGCAATTGCTTGCTACCATTTTACAAGAACGCTAGTCTATCGCAAAGTACTTTCCGACAGATCTAAAATGGCCCAGCTACCCAATCACTACTGGTGGACAGAAGTGTCAGAAAAAAATCTCGACTTCGCCAGGGATCGCTCGGTTCCTTTGCGTGTGAAGCATGTGCTATACCAACTGAACTAGCTGTACGTCTATAATGAAAATGAAGACAGAGTAGATATGCTCATTTATATAACATAATTCTACTATTGTTGGTTGCCTAAAATCCCAACAGCACTCTTTGCCAAAAAAAATTAATTAAAAAATAAAGAAACATGTACATTTATATAGAGCAACATCAAAGATACGTGCTAAAAGTGCTTTACAAGGGGCCCTAGCCCGCAGCAACACTTAACATGATATTATAGGACGAGGCAGAACGCCTGTAAGGGATAGTACATTTTTTCCCAATAACTTTAATAACTTCCAAGTACACGTTTCATCCATGAGTACAGTGAGAGAATGTGAGTAAGAGCCTTTTCCAAGGACTCAACACTCGGAGTGGAACTCGAACCCGGAACCCACTGGTCCGAAGGCGAGTAACATGTCACTATACCATAAAGTGCATTTATGATATCCGTCATTGGCTTAAAACCAAGGAAAGGCTGTTGAGTACATTTTTCTATCTATACATTTTTGTTACAGGCAACAAACAACAAACACGAATATGACAGTTTCTACCATCTATGGACGGCGGTTACTATAAAATCAACAAATTGAAACAAGTGTCACGTGCATTTCTTTTATAGAACATAAAAACCACTTTCAAAGAAGCTACTTCTAGTAACAACGCGTGGCCATAAATTATCGTTTTATTTTCTCCTGAATGAAAGTATTGGTAATATTACAGATCGATTTATTATCGAAATTACTCAATCGATATTGCCCTAGATCAAGACCATATACACAAAGACCTTTCAATCCTTTTATCGATAATCGCCGGTTATTTGTTTGAAACCTTTTTGATAATGCAGGGTAACTCCCGCTGACACAGAAATGACACTTGATTGCACTGACTTTTCAGCACGAATCGATATAATCGCATCTTCAATATCAATTACTATCATTATTGCATTATCAGACAGGCGACAACAGACGCAGTCACAACTTATCGTCATTTACAAATGCAAACCGATCGACTGTCTCTCTATCGGGTTGTGTGATAAGTCGAGCTCCACTGAGCATGATCAATTACAGGATGGGAGCGTAGAATGTGCACTTGTTATACGTGGTCAATTATTAAAATTTAGAGCTTTTTTATATAGCACAATATCTACTAAATGTGATCAAAGCGCTTTACAAGGGATCCCTGACCAACAGCAACACGTAACATGTAGAACGAGACATGAGGCCTGTTAGGCGATGTTACAATTTTTCCTACAAATACAACGCTGTGGGCAGTCAGGTACTCATTTTTCATCTGAGTACGGTAAGAGAATGTGACTAAATTGTCTTTTCCAAGGACTCAACTATGCGCCGAGCGAGGCTCGAACCCAGGACCTTCCGATCCGAAAGACCACATAGCCGCAAAATAAGACCGGGTCTCAAACCGGCCCGATAGCGAGTGTCATATATCAAACAACAGAAAGCCACAGTCAGATTAATAATGAGATTAACTATGGTTTGAAAGAAATATGGTCTTGTTGCTTAAGGCCACGTGGGGATCCGATCCCGAAATCTCAGTTTGTGGAGCACTCTTTTCATATGCAGAGAGACCGAGATCGGTCACGAGTGTAGGAAAGAGTTTTTTCCGACCATCCTATCCACCCAGCAGTGAAATTGTAGCTGAGTCTGTTAGATCTGGTTTTTTCCGACCCTCCTATCCACTCAGCAGTGAAATTGTAGCTGAGTCTGTTAGATCTGGTTTTTTCCGACCCTCCTATCCACTCAGCAGTGAAATTGTAGCTGAGTCTGTTAGATCTGGTTTTTTCCGACCCTCCTATCCACCCAGCAGTGAAATTGTAGCTGAGTCTGTTCGATCTGGTTTTTTCCGACCCTCCTATCCACCCAGCAGTGAAATTATAGCTGAGTCTGTTAGATCTGGGTTTTTTCCGACCCTCCTATCCACCCAGCAGTGAAATTATAGCTGAGTCTGTTAGATCTGGGTTTTTTCTGACCCTTCTGTCCATCCAGCAGTGATATTGTAGCTGAGTCGGTTAGATTTGGTGAGAAGTAAGTTTCAATAGACAAGCAACCTATAAAAAGAGTAGCAAGAAATTGCAACTGTTCCCTTTCACGCCATAGAAACTGGGATAAATTCCGGCTCCCTGGATGACCAAATGTGAACTACAAGTTTCAAATCGTATAAACAAGCTCGCACTTTATAAAACCTCCTTCTCGTCTTCAAGACATAATTTCATCAGTTCTTGAACTTCAGACCTCCTGAATACAAAATGTGTATGAAACATTACCAGACAAAGCAGAGGAGTTTATCAGGTGATCTGGGGGTTCGATCCCAAGTCGAGGCAGGCTTATTGTTTGGGATATTTCTATTTCTTTTTCTCTTTTTTTTTTTTTTTTTGTTTCATGTATTTTTCCCTATGCTTTTTCTGGCACTGTCTCATACACACTTTTTCAGATCTTTGTTGTTGAAAGGTGCCTCCTCGTTTGAATTTCTCTCTTTGATATGGTAAGAGGGTGTTGATGGGTGTTTTGAAGAGATAGTGTTAGGTTGGGGGGGGGGGGTAGGGAGGGCTTGAATTCGTCTGTGGATTGGACAAAGAGCCAAGCATTGGTCACATGATCAGACACTGGTAAATGTGGAGTATTTGGAAGATGAAATAATTGTTATAGATAATGATTTAATGTGTGGAGGGATAGTGGTAATGAGTGCTACTGCTGGGGAAATATCTAATTGGTCTTAACATTTCAGGCGAACCCAACTACAATGTCTCTCTTTCTCTCTCTCTCTCTCTCTCTCTCTCTCTCTCTCTCTCTCTCTCTGTGTGTGTGTGTGTGTCACGCTCTCTCTCTCTCTCTCTCTCTCTCTCTCTCTCTCTTTCTCTCTTTGTCTATGGCTCTTTATCTGTCTCTCTGTCTCTCTCTCTCTTTCTCTCTTTCTCTCTCTCTCTATCTATCTCTCTATCTGCCTCTCTTTCTCTCTCTCTCTCTCTCTCTCTCTCTCTCTCTGTCTGTCTGTCTCTCTATGTCTGTCTATCTGCCTTTTTATCTATCTTTATATATTTTCCTTTCTTTCTCTCTGTTTATCTATTTATCTGTCTCTTTCTTTCTTTATTTTTCTCTTTCTCTCTCCCTATCTCTCTCACCCTCTCTATCTCTCTATCTCTCTATCTCTCTCTCTCTCTCTGTGTGTGTGTGTGTGTGTGTGTGTGTCACGCTCTCTCTCTCTCTCTCTCTCTCTCTCTTTGTCTATGGCTCTTTATCTCTCTCTCTCTCTCTCTCTCTCTCTCTCTCTCTCTCTCTCTTAATGAATATCTCTGCCTGTGAATGCGAGTGCGAGTTTTTTGTCTGGAGAGTAAGGGGGGGGGGGGGGGGGGGGAGACATTTTTAAAAGGCTAGATGAAGGGAGAGAAGATTGTGGCGGGGATGGAGGAGGAGATGGAGGGAGAGAGGGAGAACAAGAAAGAGGAGAGGAGGAGTGGGAGAGACGGGGTTTTAGGTTGGAGAATAAAGAGTGTGTATGTGTGTGTGTGTGTGTGTGTGTGTGAGAGAGAGAGAGAGAGAGAGAGAGAGAGAGAGAGAGAGAGAAAGGAGAGAAAGAGTATGGGTAGAGATGAGAGGGTGAGAGAGAAATTAGATAACAAAGAAAGCACCTGTATAATTGTCAAATACTTTCGTATTTGAAAATGGAAATTTCTTGAGAGACAAAAATGCCATAAATTGGCAAAGCACCTTTTAAAATTTGGCGTTAAAACATTAACTCCATATTTCGATAGATTACAACGAGCGCCGCCAGTTGTCCAAACGTCTCAAACTTCAATTTCCAAATTCAAAATTGGGGTGGGGGGGGGGGGGGGATAACAGGGGATAATTTGGAGACATCACGTTCTACCGAAAAACGAAGTACACGTTTTCTGGCCAAATTTTGAAAAGGTGTTTTGCCAATTTACGACAGAAAATGCCGACACTTACGGGAAACAAACAACCAATAATGCGTTTTCATCTTTGAAGAGACAGGGAGCGAGTTGATTAAAAAACAATCGTATAATTTGTGAGTGATTAAAACAGCTCTTCACCCTGTCGATGGTGTTAATGGAACTCTCTCAGCCCGTGAGACAAAAAAGAGTGGTTTTGAGTAACTCTCTTGTGAGAAAACAGGTGATTTTCTCTTTGTTGTCATCGTCATATTATATCGATTTTAATAATATCGTCATTATCATTATCGTTATCGAAAATCAAAGTAGAGCCGCAGAACGAGAAAATTAGGGCATTCAGATTTTAGAATCTCATGATTTATTAATAATAATTTCTGTCTACCTTCACAAACAATGCATTATTCTATTAGACTGTTTGTCTGTGGGTTTTTTAGTTTATCTGTTTGTTTTTTGGAGAGTTTAATGTGTTAAAATTATGCATATAAATACAAAAGATTATGGGCTTATTAGAATTGTTTTAGAAAGGAAGAAAACGTTATTTTAGTTCGAAAAATATATTTTTGTTTCCATTAAATGAAATGTTATTGAACTGACAAGCATAAAAATATTAATACATCGTGAGTTTTCTTATATTGTTTATCATTAGAATCATTATTGTTATTATTATCTTTATTTTGTTGCTGCAAGGCTACGTAAGTCTTTATTAATATAATAATAATATGATAATATCAGCAGCAGCATCAGTGACAAAATAATACTGGCAATAATAGAAATAGTGGTGGTGGTAGTAGTAGTAGTAGTAGTAGTAGTAGTAGTAGTAGTAGTAGTAGTAGTAGTAGTAGTAGTAGTAGTAGTAGTAGTAGTCGTCGTCGTCGTCGTAGTAGTAGTAGTAGTAGTAGTAGTAGTAGTAGTAGTAGTAGTAGTAGTGGTAGTAGTAGGAGTAGTAGTAGTTGCGGTGGCGCTGGTGATGATGGTCGTGGATGATGGTGTAGTGGTGGTGATCGTGTGATGGTGGTGATGATAGACACACACTTACACACACACACACACACACACAAATATATATATATATATATATATATATATATATATATATATATATATATATTTATATACATATATATATATATATATATATATATATATATATATATATAGAGAGAGAGAGAGAGAGAGAGAGAGAGAGAGAGAGAGAGAGAGAGAGAGAGACCACACGAAAACTAACAATTACGACCGGTGATAAGCAGTCCAATTTTTAAATTATAAGTACGTACTTTGTAAAGATAGAATACATAGTTGAATATTATCATCACAATAATTGACAACGCTAACGTCCTCGTCATCATCATCTTCATCACCATCGTCGTCATCGTCATAATTATCAACATCATCATCATCATCATCATCATCATCATCATCATCATCATCGTAATTAACATCATCATCTATGTCACAATTTGTTGATATTAACGAGGCCTCACGCAAGCCATCAGTTGGAATATTCTGGTGTCTTCTACAAGTAACCGGAGGCTCAAGGGGGAAAGGTAAGGGAGGTGGGAGGGGTAGGGGGTTCATCTTTGATCTGCTTGTGATAACGTTTGTTTCATCCGCAAACGTTCTCTCTCTCTCTCTCTCTCTCTCTCTCTCTCTCTCTCTCTCTCTCTCTCTCTCTCTCTCTCTCTCTCTCTCTATCTCTCTCTCTATCTCTATCTATCTATCTATCTATCTTTCTTTCTTTCTCTCTCTCTCACACACACACACACACACAAACACACAACACACACACACACTCACTCTCTTTCTTTATTTATTTCTCCCTCTCCTATAGTCACTTCTTTGGAAGTCTCAGGATTAAGTCTTTTAACAGTTTTGGTACCATCTCAATCCATCTATATAATATGAATTACATACTATTTTCTGGCCAAAAACTGTAAAAATGTACTTTGTCATTGAACTGGATTGGGCTTCACTTTGGCCACAAACATTTATTTCACACATCAATAGATGGATATAACCCCAAATTGTCAATGAATTTTTAAATCCGTGACTCCTGTGGTGACTTCATTTGAAGTCTTAGGCTAAACTAAATGGGTGTCATCTTAATCTACAGATAGAATTGTGACCCATCGCCTCAAACCGGTATTATGTCAGAATGAGCTCAATAGTCAGAATTGAATTTGAAGTCAAACTGATCAGAAATTGGACATTTTAAAAAAATGCTTAATCAAAGCATTCTATTCTAAGGGAGAGTGTTGTTTTTTTTAAACTAAAATATCATAAATAAAGCTTAAAAGTTGATTCTAAGAATGGAGTCAGTCCCAGTATAACACAATTTGAGACAATTAGTGACAAATTTTCTGGCCACATTTTTAAAATTGTGTTTTGGCATTGTATAACAGCCACGCCCCTAGAGGCTGTGCTCTCGTCATGAAGGTTGGCTGGAATTGCCTTTACGACCAAAAATGCAAGAGTGCAAACACTTACGTCTGTCCTCGCTAGGGGATCGAACCCCCCTCGGGTGTTAATCTAAAACCTGACTCAATGTCTGAGGAACCTCTCAGTGTGCCATAAGACGGGTTGAGTATTTGGTTGGCGTCCTGGACAAGGGATAATAACAACTGGAGGAGTTGTCAATGAAATGTAAATAAAGAAATAAAAATTGACATAGATATAAAAAGAAAGAAGTCCTTTAGAGCCTTGTGGATGATTAAGCTAGGGTGTTTCCGTGCGGCTATGTGGTCTTGTCGTATGACACTCGCTTTCGGATCGGAAGGTCCTGGGTTCGAGCTTCGCTCGGCGCATAGTTGAGTCCTTGGAAAAGACTCTTTACTCACATTCTCTCACCGTACTCAGGTGTAAAATGAGTATCTGGTCGTCAAAAGTGTTGTCTCTGTCGGAAAAAAATGTGATATCGCCTAACAAGCGTTATTTCTCGTTCTACACGTTACGTGTTGCTGTTGGTCAGGGACCCTTTGTAAAGCGCTTTGAGCACATTTAGTGGATATTGCGCTATCTAAAAGCTCTATTTTTTATCCCGATTTTCAAATTGTTAAATGAACAGTAACATTTTTTGCTACCCGACGTGCACTTATTTGTAGATTTTATAACCCAAATTGTCATGGGCCCTTTGCTGTTATGGAAATTATGTTCTCAAACCAACGCAAAATATTGTCCATTACACTAATGGTAAAACAAGCCCATGATTAAATTGCGTTCGATTCTCGGACCTGCAAGTATGTGCACGTTGTTGCTACCCTTTGATTTTAATCTTGCACAATAGGGAAAAAGTGTGATGTCAAAATCCTGGTTCCAATCTCATTGGAAGTGTAAAACCACTCTTCCAGAGGACTGAAAACCTTGTGTAAATAATTTTCTGGTTTCAGAGTGATGGCATCCCATTTTCTAGTCTTAAATGATATATGCTGGTCGTCAATAAAGATCATCCATCTCGCTTTTTGCGTCCCGTAATCCATAGAGTCTGCCTATTTATCCTAATACTAAATCAGCTATGCCACCTTATGATTCAATATGTAACCTATTCATTATTAGTCCAATGAAGGACTGGTTTAATACATACTTCCAATGATTTTGAAACCGGAAAAGTAGAGGATGTCACGCGACTATTATTGTTATTGCCTATTACCTGCTTTTAATTTGTTTTTATAATACAGAATTGTATATCTAATTCCTAAATCGAATGGTTCAGTCATTAGAAGAGATGTATATCGTTCAGCATAGTACAATAAGAACACGAGACACACTCATACACCCCCCCCCCCCACCTTCTTCACACACTCACACACACACACACACACACACATATATATATATATATATATATATATATATATATATATATATATATATATATATATATATACCGAGTGAGAGAGCGAGGAGAAAGAGAAAGAGACATAGAGAGAGACAGACAGATCAAGAAGGAGAGAAAGAGAGAGAGAGAGAGAGAGAGAGAGAGAGAGACCGAGAGAGTGAAAAAGAGAGAGTCACAGAGAGAGAGACCGAGAGAGTGAAAAAGAGAGTCACAGAGAGAGAGAGAGAGAGAAAGAGAGAGAGAGAGAGAGAGAGAGAGAGAGAGAGAGAAGAGAGTGAGAGAGAACAACAAAGCGACATTCTCTCACGATCGCAGACCGATGTCTAAAAGTACGGCATGCCGGTCAGTCGATGTCCATTTAGTCCGACTATGTGACGGTGGCACATTAC
>NC_088361.1:32280625-32293125 GCF_034508935.2 Berghia stephanieae
GTTGATGTTTCTGTAATCATCACCATCATCATTACTATTTTATCACTTTTTCTTTTAATCTTTTAATGCTGTGGTTGTTCCTCATATCAACCATAGCATCTTCAGCTGCTGGTCTTTGAAGAAATCCTCAAGAGATCTCACCGTGACAAGGTTTTTACACTGACAAAACTTTATATTTTTGAAAATATCACATTGAGAAATTAGGGAGCAGGCACTGGTGTAGGAAAATGATCGGAAAAATTGTGTATGAAACAATTCCAGGCAAAGCAAGAGGAAAATGTACAAGAAAATAAAATATCACAAAAACAGTCTCCCTCAACTCTGGGGATCGAACCTCAGACCTCCTGATTACCGGGCAGACGTGCTTACCATTACACCACAGAGATAATTTTTAAGATCTTTCTTGAAGCATTTTGTGTTGACTAGAAAACTCTTATTCCATTACATATGTTGTCAAAAGGTTAATATGACATCCAGCATGCAATCACCATTTATTAGAGCAACACCTGAATCTCTTGGGACCCTGCTGGTCAACAAAATAAGACAAATGGAAGATTTTTCTTAAACTCTGAACCATTTTATTGAAATTAAAGTGTCTATTTCAAAATATATCAAAGATAAAATGGCATTCATTTTTTTTCCTAAATTAGTTGACCTGACCGTAGGCACCTGCTGATAACCTAACACGAGAATTTGGGTTCCGACTGTAATGAAACTCATCTGTTGTTAACACCACACCTGCCCATTTCCTTAATGAGAGTTGAGCATTAGTAGGGGTGCGACCTGAGTTTCATTGAAGCCCAAGTCACATCGCTGTCACTGCTCTCTTGGTGAAAAGTCACTTTATAGCGTCAGAGTAAGTTCCATATTATTCGCCCGGAAAGCGTTTATTCAGCTAATCTAATGGTAATTTTTGGGCCATGCCAATCATTGTCCAGCGTCTTATCATAACTATGGAAGGAAATAGTATCATCATTTATTTTAGTTGTTTCTATTAGGGGTTAGTTTGGGACCGCGCCAGGAAAAATATTACAGAGACATTTGAAGGGAAGAGAAATTATTTACAAAAATTAGGATGGTTAGGCTCTGCATTAAACCTAAGATTTTCTGGTTTCCTGACATATTTTGCATAATATGATAAGTCAACTCAGTGTCCCTATAGGATATAACAATGACTAGATTTCTACCGAAGGAAAAATAGTCATTTTTTAATTGGGGGTTCCAATAGCTCACTTGGTAGAGCACTCGCTACACACACAAGGAACAGAGATCGATCCCCAGTGAAGTCGAGATTTTTTTTTCTGACCTCCCTATACACCCAGCAATGATTGGGTCGCTGGGTATGTTATATCTGGCGGAAAGTATTTTGGGTTGACTAGCGACCTATCACAAGGGTATCGATCAATTTCTATTATCCGTTGTTTCACGCTATAGAAACCGGGAAACTTCGGCTCGATGGGGATAGTGGCTCTAAGGGACCCCGTCCCATTATAAGAGGTAAAGTTTATGTAAAGAGGTAAATGTATACATGGTGATATTATCAGATTGATCTATCGTGTATTCGTGGCGATATGAAGTGCATTGTCGACAATGCACAGCAGATTATACACTACATCAGGCTATGAATACTGAGCTGCTACACATTGTGGACTGTAAAAAGTATTGAAAAAAATTAATAATATAACAGCTTAACAAAATACAAAATATCCAATATGGACAGATTTGAGGTCAAACCCATTCTTCAGCAAATATAAAAAGCAATTAAAACGATACCATTTTACATAACTCAAGAAAGACAAAAGGATAATAGCTCTCGTCCTCATGTCACTATCTCTCGTATAATTAGACTGATGGATGGAAAGAAAGCTCGATATATTCTCGAATATATATATATATATATATATATATATATATATATATATATATATATATATATATATATATATATATATATGGGGGGGGGGGGAAACGAAGTGGCCGAGTGGTTAAGGCATTGCACTGTGACCCGGAAGGTCCCGGGTTCGAGTCCCGCTTCAGGTACTTTCGTTTTTTTCCCCCCAATGTGCTCACTTGGACAACATGGGTGATTCCTGTTGATATAAGACATCTTGTTTGATGAATTATCTATATTCCTTCGTGGAATGCCTAGTCGACGATATATTATGATGTCGTGGCGGAAGGGCATATTTTTGATTTTTGGCTAGAGAGAGAGAGAGAGAGAGAGAGAGAGAGAGAGAGAGAGAGAGAGAGAGAGAGTTAGATTGATTGATTGATTGATTAATTGATTGATTGATTGATTGATGGATAGAAAGAGATACGTAGATAGATAGACAAAGAGTTTTCCAATGCTCCGGTATAATAATATGACATGACAAGACAAGAGTTTGCCGACTGCCAACGCGGGATGTTATAACAACCCAATTGATTTATGGACTCGCCCAGCCTCTACAATAATTTACAGACGAAGGGCGTTAAAATGAAGGGGCGCAATGATTGGATTCCGTGTCGACGGGGGCTGCCGTTTATTTGCATTGCCAATTATCGATATGGGCCATTTGTACTTGTCAGGGGGGATAAGTATATTAACACGGATTGACTCAGGCTACGGTCTGAGATTGGGAATTGATTCACTGTCCGGCTCTGACGAATTACCAAGGGGGATGACGAGCTGATGGTAACATCCGTCCAGCGAAACCCGGCATCGTCCGTGAAATTTCGGATTACGGCTTTCGTCTTGCCAGATATTTTTCCGCAATAGTTTGTGGAATGGGAGCGGAAAAGAGCGGGGAAGAGGGAGCGGGGAAGAGAGAGGGGTGACTGCAGGATGACTCAGTCGATTTTGTGTCCTAATACTAAACTTGGATTTGATGCCGAAAACGTCAAAATTCATCATCTTACTGTGCGCTTTGCACCAACTGTTCTTTTAAACCTTTGTCCTTAGATACTGGTAGAGCTAAAGTTGGGTTCCTTCAAAGAAGAAACCTCCATTGAACAAACTGATTCGATCCTTAACTTCACAAAGGGAATTGAACCCACCTAGGTCATGACTCTTAAGTGCTTTTCTACGTTACCTCCCCCCCCCCCCCCCCCCCCCCCCAGTCTCACCCCACCCTCTCATTTCGCTCATTTTGATAAAACTAAAAAGAAACACAATTGACGGACCAGAACCTTCATATTTTTATTATTTTGTTCAAATCGGCAGAGACAACGTTATTATACTAGCCATGTATTCATGTTACATATGAGAAGAAAGAGAAAAGGTAAATAAAGCGCGCTTCCAAAAGACAAAACTTTAAATTTTCAACAGGGGACTTGAACTTTCACATACGGGTAGTAAACCGAGTATCATACTACTAGACCACCAAACCTAAACGTGAATAATAAGTCATCCTACTCGCCTTGACTCACGACAACATCGGCTATCTCTGAAGGTTGTGATTGGCCCGTCAGACCTATTTCCGGTGACGTCACCATGGCAAAAGCCTTAACCCCAAAATTGGCCACTTTAGCGGCAATTTGGCCGTCATCTTGTAGAAAGCTGCTTACGGGACATTGTTTGGTTTCTCGAGGGTTGTAAGCACGTTCTAGGTCACGTGGGGTAGGGAATGAATGGATCAAAGTCATTGGTTGGCGGCATTGTCATGACTTGAATAGATATTTCATGCAAATGACTTTAACCATTTAATTTCCGTACTCTGGAAAGACGTGTAACTAAAACTAAAAATTTAGCCAGAAAACTCGTCCTTCAAATATCGATCGATTTAAATGACTGTCACCTTAGCAAATACTCCCAAACCTCGCTGTTTTTCCAGAGCACGCAGTTAATTGTTTAAATGCTAATGATTAAGACTATTTACCCCATGGGTGGTAAACTGATGTTAGTGAAACATTTTAGCCACTTACGTGTATTATATTAGATCAATTCTTTGTGTCCTATGAAATAGAAAATAAATAAAACCACAACTTAACAACTATTTCAAACATCTCAAATTCGTCTTAAAGTATTCTTGTTTAATTTATCGTCAACTTTGTTGATAATGGCAAACCCGAAGCGTCTATATCATTTGTCTTTGTCAATTATATTAGAGCTTTAAGCCAACATTCTCGTTGTTTTATTATTTGTATTGGTTGTTAAAGAAGCATGGTATTGGGGAAATGTTTAATCTAAAGCCTTGAATATAAATGAAATAGTGTGAAATTAATGACAAGATATTAGAAAAATTACTCAGAGATCAGTATTGAGTGTTTTTAATTTGAACAAAAACATCAAAAATGTGAGACTGGTCATTTAAATATGCGGATAGCAATGAATAAAAAAACATTATTTAATTGTTGCCTTATTTCATTTTTTAAAAATTCTATTTTTAATTACTTTCTTTACTTTCAAGAATTGTAGCTTTGTGTAAAGCAACGCTGTAAAAGAAATATATGGAGTTAATACTTGTCTATTTTGCTTGATATTTTTTCATAAGCTTGTCTGAGGGCACAGCTAATCTGTAGCATTAGAATGATACACACCAGAGCTGTTGACGCTATGGGTTTGAGATTATAATATTGGTGGGTGGTATCACTCAATACAATTGACACAATTAGAGGGTTTATCGTTTATCCATCACATTTTCTGGAAGATCCAGCTAGAGACGGTGCCAGAATGAATCGGTGAATGTTTTTACCTGTAACCTGGAATCGTCTTTAGATCGTAAATCAGTCAACAGTCAACCCAAAGGTGTGCCAAAGGTTTGCTGTTTTTGGGATATTCTACCGTAAACTCTGACAAAATACTTTTATCTCATTTTGGACAGAAAACATTCACCTTATAATGTAATAATTAGTTTAGATGACTCCCGATATATCTCCAAAAATTCTGAAACATGAGACTTGTTCATAAAATGATGTTCATTTATTTGAAGGCTCAAGTTTGAGTTCATCTTATTCTCTTGATTTATGGAGTTAAATATTTCTGACCAGAATGAAAAATAAGGTTATTTTGACAGCTTGCGTCAGTATTGCGAAAACATTTGTCGTTACACTCCGTGTTTGATTGTTTACCGCTCTGAAAACACAACATTTCATTTTAATGGGCCTATTTATTGTCTTTGATGTGATGGGGAATAACTCCGAGACCAGCATGGCATATTATTATATCAACAACTCTACAAATAGCCATCCTTCAGTTAAGAGTTGCATTATTAGAACAAATTTGATTCTTTCTTTTTTTCCCCAATATTTGGAGGACGTACTAGTTTTATGCTATGGTTCAAAGATCCCATAATAACGAAAATTTTAATATTTGTAGTAATTCAAAAAAAAAAAAAAAGAAAGAAATATAAGAACACTTAATTAATACTAGCTGTGAAGATTATGAGGGATGAAAGCTTGCACTTTAAAAGACAAATGCGGCACCATTTTTATATGGTTTCTTTATTTATTACAGCCTTATTGCATAAATAACATTTGGTGTGGTTGTGTCTCTCCCCAAATTGACAAAATAACATAAATAGGCAAAAACAAAAAAAAAGGCCAAACAGACTGTGCCCGGCAACTGTCTTTGATTGTGAAACAAGTTAACAACTTGTATTTAATCTCATAAACCATACCATAATACATAAATTACAGATGAAACATATAGCCCCAGCAGCTTTTCAGAAATCTGTATTGTTTGTTTATCAGCTTCATATTTTGCAAAGCAAATCCATTTAAACAGTTTGTTTTTTAAAAAGAATTGTTAAAAGCAGAAAATGGGTCTTCGTGCATCCGCGTATCAATTTCATTGAATTCATTATGACACGATGAAACAATGAGATTATTGATGAGTGGGATGTGTCTTTGGGGTTTGGGATGAGAGAGAGAGAGAGAGAGAGAGAGAGAGAGAGAGAGAGAGAGAGAGATATGGAAGTGTGTTTGTGTGTGTGCCTCTCTGTGGTTATGATTTGGTGTGATGAAATTGCTACGCTAGAAGGGGAGGGAAGAGTGGGTTGTTTTGGCCAATAAGATTATACATAATTCACGATTGTGTGTTAAGATGCTGATGCCATGTAGAGGATTTATGAATATTGTATATTTTATGAAGTGATAGGCCAAACAGACAACATTGGAATGCCTGGAAGGTGTGCAAAAACGTCATTATTTTGGGATACACCCGTCAACAATCACAATTCCAGTTTGAAATGCCAGGTTTTTATGATTGATTCTTGTCACTAAGGCCGCAAAACATTGTTATGTAACGAAAAGGCAACAATACGCTTTATGACCTATGACGATAAAGATAGGATAGAACAACATGATAATCACCATGTTTGAGGAAGTGATTTTCAAAACCTGTTAAGTTTTATCCAGATAGACAATGAGTTAATTCTCTCAAGCAATCTATTGGACATTGTAGTATCACCTGAGAGGACTTGGAAGTTTCAAAACATTCGGGGTTTTTGTTCCACGAAGCAAGCAAGACAATTATTTTCTCATTAAGTGACTATTTAAAAAAAAAACTATATCAAAAAAATGAAGTTTTCTCTCAATTATGAAAACAAAACTCAGTTGGCTTTGAAATTTACCTCCTCGTTTAAATTTTGACAAAACCATCACCAGGTACCATGGTATGCTTGTTATATCCAAAAACAAAGAAAACCTTCATTAAACAACTTGACAAGAATTCTCCACTCGCTAACAAATTCAAGCTCCATCTTATAGTTTTACTGCCGTACAAGTGAAAAGAATAACCTTTGTGGTACAATGATAGAACGTTTGGCCTGTAATTAAGATATCTGAGAATCGATCCCAAGGCGGAAAAAGGTTGATTTCTTTTTTAAAAAATTTTTTGCATTCTTCTGTTTATTTTGTTTTGTTTTGTTTTTTGTTTTTTTTTCTGGCATGGTTCTCGCATAATTCACTGGTTATGAACAAACAATTTTCATAAAATTGAAACTATTTTTCCAGTTTAATGTAAATGAGATTAAAAAAGTAGTATCTCATCGAAGTAAGTTTGCTTTAAAGATTAAGAGATGCCAAATACGTTTTTTTTTCGTGAGAAAGATTGGTCTAAAATATCATAGTCCTATTGAACCCCCATTATTCAGGGAATTTTACCTCTGTGACATTTTCCGGTTCCAAAGACCCTCAATGTCGTTAAGAGGAAAATGTTTACACGCCTTCGAAGATTTGAAATAAAACTCGCAGAATTTATTGATGACCATCCAGAAAGAGGACGTGAATCGCTGCTTCCAAAAGTTCAAACGATGTTAAAACTTTCGTTTAAATGCATTAGTTAAAGTGAATACTAGATAAGATGCTAGAAGCTGTGGACAGCAAGAACTAATGTAAAAAAAAAAAAGAATATAACACCTTTAAAAAAAAAGACTAAAATGTGTATGGACGTTTCAGTCTCAAAATCAAGATTTTAAGAGATGTTTTAACATTTTTACTGTTTTTGTTATTGGCTGAAGAGCCAGAATCGTTTGTTTTTTTGTTTTTGTTTTGTTTTGTTTTTTGTTTTTTTTTGTTGTTGTTTTTTTTTTTTTTTGTTGTTGTTTTTTTTTTGTTTTGTTTTGTTTTTTGTTTTTGTTTTTTTGTTGTTTTTTTTTTTTTTTGTTTTTTGTTTGTTTGTTTTTTTTTTTTTTTGGGGGGGGGGGGGGTTTGAAGAGTTAACTTCATAATTATACGTAAATATTTAGATGCACAAGGTGACATCTAAGAATGATATCTTATTTTAACCGTTTTGGTTTTATAAACTCGGTCCTGAAACGCATTGGATGCAGTGATATAATAGCTTAAATCTCATAAGAAGGAAAAAGAAACGAAATATCTTAATGGGTTAGCGTCAAATTTAACACATTAGCATCAAGATACTCAATAATGCACATCATCTGCATGACACATGTACCCACTTAGAAATGTCAGATAAAGTTTCACTTATCGTACAAATTTGGAAACATGCATGCACAGCACATGCTATGCACGCAAATACAGACTTGCACCTAGACATGAAGGCTGACATTGTTTTGAAGTTTATTTGTATCTATTTAAATTGGACTGAGTATTGAAATAACACGGGGTCAATCTGGTAGCATTTCGACTCGTGCCCTAAAACTGAAAGACAACTCTAACCCAGGGTAAAGCCGGTATAACATTTCCATTTTTTTAAAGAAGAAGACTCTCCTTTAATTTTGATTGGAAATATTGATGAAAAAATGTGCTGTCAAAATATTACAGTGAAAATGATATCGCGCATACGGTTCGTTGTTTTTATTCTTTTGATTTTTTAATAATTTTTTTTTAAGGGGCCGTCTTATTTTTTAGATGCACCTGTCTACACGAATAAAATGGAGTTTAAATTCAAAATAATTATATAAAAAATTTGGGGGGGGGGGGGGGGGAAGTTTAAGAAACATGCCTGATTATTTTCATTGAATGTATTGATTTCAACTCAAATTTGGCTAGAAATTCTGTTTTAAGCATCATATACACCCCGAAATAATGCAGGTCAGTGACAATTGATCATATTTTATGATATATCGTTAAATTTTGGTGACTATAATACGAGTAGTTTTGTGAAAATAAACACAATTGTGGTTTTAGATTAAAATACAACTCATGTATATATAGGGCTAAAAACATTTTTACAATGAACAAAGTCTTGAAAAATTCATTATAAAAACTTCAACTTTGACCGACCAAAAAGGATCAATGCAAAACTGTTATGAGATTCGAGGTAAGTTTCTTCAAATGATGGGTCAATGGCGTCACCGCTACACCATCGTCTCTCCTGGAGAAATATGACTAGATGGGAAGAGAGAGAGAGAGAGAGAGAGAGAGAGAGAGAGAGAGAGAGAGATAGAGAGAGAGGAGGTGAAAAGTCTTCCAAAGTTAGAATCTAAACGTGTTTCCTCCAGGCGTCAATTTTTATCCAATTTCCTCGTTCAATATTTCATTGCTCGCCACAAACATTCATGTCAACATAAGAAGATGACGATGTTATATCTTGTGAGTATGAAAATGTTTTGAGGGGGTTGGAGGTGGCAGTGTTAGGAAACTAGTTAGGAAACTAGAGAGGGAGGGTGAGAGAATCGAAAAGGAAGGGGCAGACAGATGGGGGAGAGAAATGTATAGATAGATAGATGGATAGATAGATAGATAGATAGATATATAGATAGATAGATAGATAGATAGATAGATAGATAGATAGATAGATAGATAGATAGATAGATAGATAGATAGAAAAGTGGATAGATAGATAGATAGATAGATAGATAGATAGATAGATAGATAGATAGATAGATAGAAAAGTGGATAGATAGATAGATAGATAGATAGATAGATAGATAGATAGATAGATAGATAGATAGATAGATAGATAGATAGATAGATAGATAGATAGATAGATAGATAGAAAAGTGGATAGATAGAAAAGTGGATAGATAGATAGATAGATAGATAGATAGATAGATAGATAGATAGATAGATAGATAGATAGATAAAGAGTACATAACTATAAACATACTCAACATTAATAACATGTTCATGATAATAATATTATAATAGATACTACAACTACATAACAAATGCAACTTCTATTGTACTACTACTACTACTACTACTACTACTACTACTACTACTACTACTACTACTACTACTACTACAACAACAACAACAACAACAACAACAACTACTACTACTACTAAATAAAAAATAATAATTAATAAATAAAATTCCCTTTATTCATTCCATGGGGTAAATTTGTCTCTGGGCTCTATTTCAAGGGAAGACTGGGTCAGCCGCCGTACAGCGCCACAAATTTAGGTCGGGGGAGGTGACTTGCTCAAGGCAACACAGCGCAGCGGCGGGTGATCGAACTCGATACCTTTTGGGTACGAAGCAAATACCGTACCGCTGAGCCACGCTGCCCCCTACTACTACTACTACTACTACTACTACTACTACTACTACTACTAGTAGTAGTAGTAGTAGTAGTAGTAGTAGTAGTAGTAGTAGTAGTAGTAGTAGTAGTAATAGTAGTAGTAGTAGTAGTAGTAGTAGTAGTAGTAGTAGTAGTAGTAGTAGTAGTAGTAGTAGTAGTAGTACTATTACTACTCACCACTATCCGCAATAGCCCCTGGCGATCACTCACGAGTGATTGTCTCACGTACTTTTTCTCAGCCAGGTATAGATATTAGAATTCCTCCAACTCACGTGCGAGTCATAGGTAAGTAATAAACGTTTATCTGGTACAAGGCGTCTGTACACCAAGTGGTTGAAATGCTAACTCGTCCCCTAGGACCTGTAATCTGACATTTAACTTCTAAAGAGGTCCCATGAAAACGCCTCATGTCGTTAAATGACACAACACATTTTTAGATTTTGACCAGGAACAGTCACTTTATAGACCGATGAAATAAGATTACTCTCAATTTGTCAAAAAATCTTAAATCTGAAACTTCTTCTGAAGACTTATTTTGACTTTTTTAAAAGTTTCAGTTCTAATATTTTTGACAAGCTTGGTGTCATCTAAACATATTGATAAATAAAGCAAACGTTTTTAAAACCAGTTTAATGAAATGTTTTTGTCAAGAGGCGGGGTATAATTCCACGTAGTTTTTAGCTTTTTGGTTTTGCTAATGTTTTCCATTATTCCATCTTCGACTCATTCATAAACGCCCCTTTATAAACATAATAATATGAGCAATAAAACATGATAATTATTACACGGTGACTCATAATAAAGCGCTTTTGTGATGCATATGTATCCACTTAATGTGAAAAGAAGTAGACGTCTGTTTAGAATTGTGCATATAGCAACACATAAATTCGCGCTTGTCTACAAAGGGATAAGAGTCTAGTACCTAAACGAAAAGATAAATTATATAAATTAATGTTCTTAAAGAACATGACGACATGATGCTTTTACATTATGAATCTCTTTGCCAGAAGTAGAGCGCATACGTATGCAAAGACTCCACTTATAATGGCATAGCTAAATTATTTTTATTACAATTTGACACATTACTGTTTTCAACAGAGAGAGAGAGAGGAGGAGGAGGAGGAGGAGGAGGAGGAAGGGGGAGGGAGAACAGGAAAAATGAAACATCTCGGGGCTTTAGTGAAACCCGAGTCCTAACGGTCTCACTGCCTCTTGATGAAAACTGTTAAGTCTGAAGTCATGGAACAAAAACAAAACAGAAGAAATTGTCCTTTGACAGAATGTGTGAAAGTGAGAAGTTATGAGAAGGCACCTGTGCAAGTAAAAACGTGTGGTCTTGTGGTATGAAACTCGCTTTCGGATCGGAAGGTCCTGGGTTCGAGCCTCGCTCGTCGCATAGTTGAGTCCTTGGAGAAGGCTCTTTACTCACATTCTCTCACCGTACTCAGGTGCAAAATGAGTACCTGGCCGTTAACAACGTTGTCTCTGTCCAAAAAAATTGTAATATCGCCTAACAGGTCGCATGTCCCGTCCTACATGTTAAATGTTGCTGTTGGCCAGGGGTCCCTTGTAAAGCGCTTTGAGCACATTAAGTGGATATTGCGCCATATAAAAGCTCAATTTAATTTAATTAATTCACACTTTTCTTAGGCTTGACAGAAATGATGTCTCTATGATTGACGCTAGCCCAAGCTGGCTTATGTTTTATTCTACGATGCTGTAGATAGATAAGTAGCGGTCGTATGGGGGATAGCAGGTGGAGTTGAGTCCCTTGTAACGTCTGCATGTTTGGATAACATAAATTATCTCCTCCAATCTGCTAAGCTGCACAGCATCCCACGCCTGGCACACGTCGCCTTGGGAAACATGCATGCAGCAAAGGCAATCAAAATAAACGGAAAATTGTTCATCAAACCCGGCAAATTGCGCTTTAGTTCATTGTATGTAAGCCGGATCGTTCATTACAGTGTGTTAGAAAAAACACTTTTTTAAAATTTATGGCCAGAAAAGTTTTACTTCATAATATTATCAACATATTTAATGACCCTCAGCGTCACATCGTCTTAAATCGGAGATTTCTTTAAGGCTGTTTTGGAGGTTCGTGTAAAAAGACGTTTTTGTTTTTTTTTTTTCAGATAAAAAAAAAGTCCCTCAGAGCTATTTGACTCATGGAGCCGGAGTTTACACCTGTTTCTATAGTGTGAAACGCACAATAGCAATTGCTTGCTATCGTTTGGATAGGAAGCTAATATATGGCATATCAAACAAAGTTACCCAATCACTGACTGCTGGGTGAGCAGGGAGAAGGCAGGGGGGGGGGGGGGGTCAGAAAATAAAAACTCGACTTCCTTCATTTGGAATCGGAATTGCTCCTTTTGCGTGTGTAGCGAGTACTTTACCAACTGAGCTATCGGGGAATCCTCTCAACATAGAAGGTCATCATAATCTATAGATGAAATAAAACTTTTCTAGCTAATATAGATAAAGGTGTATTGTTAGTGTACGCCATCCATTGTAGGTTTTAGCAGGCTATAATTAAATAAATGCATTTATATCCATAGAATTTCTTATGACTTGTGACATACACCCA
>NC_088361.1:32298125-32308125 GCF_034508935.2 Berghia stephanieae
ATATGTATATATATATATATATATATATATATATATATATATATATATATATATATATACAAATGTGTATAGTCCTTTAGCGCTGCCGTTGTTTATAAAAAAACTCAGTAGGTATATGCAATGTTTACCAAATAGCATAATTTGTGTTCTTTAATAAACCGACAGAGTGGTAAACCGATATCTTGCGTTTGTCGATTCACTTTGAAAAGCTTAATTAATTTACTTATTATTATTAAGAATAACACTGGGTCTTGTTTTGCTTTTATTCTGGGTGGCGGGGGGGGGGGAGGTTGTCTTGTTATTTGTGGCAAAATCAGAGCTATGGGACTTGTGCGAAATATACTTGGTCGTTACAAATAGAAAAAGGGTTGAATGAATAACATTATTGTTGACGTCATGACGAAGAGTTGTCAATGTCACTGTCTGCTGCCTAGCAAAAATTCGATGAAGTTGCGAATTATACAGTGCCAGGCAAAGCATGAAATAAAATGAAAGAAAATAATTATCTCAGAAAATCAGCCGTCCTCGAGTCTAGATGATAATATATGTTTACTTAATCAAAGACGGCCTCTCATTTTTACAATATCCACCCCGGACGTTATGAGACACAGCCGTTTTAAACTATATGAAATGAAATTGTAATATTATTATCCATCACAAAATTGGATCCGTCACAGGCACTTATAAACACCATAACGACATTCCATCTTTAGGGAGTTCCACTTTATGAACAATGTCTCACAATGAACGTTGATTGGCGATTGACGATGGTACGGTGGACAAACTGTTAAAAGCATCAAGATTCTACTTAACACGCTTTTTTACTTGTGTGGTTGCATCGTATTGACACAATCTCTGGTGCAATGTGGTAGGTGGTGGATGGATTGATTTGGTTTGTTAAAACGGTCACTATTCAAGTAAACACCCACTCACTTGTGAGAGTCGCATCCTAGGAAATTCTGGGGTGGCTAGTGGTTAGTCTTCTAGATGTCCTATCTTACATGTTAGATAAAATGATGTTGTCCATCAACGGTTAGTATCTAAGTGCACATATTATTTGCAGATTTAATAATCACTATCAATTTTGGGCTTGAATTAAAAATTGCTGTAATCGAGTATATTTCGCGATGGTTTGAGAGTATTTCCATTGCAATAAAGAGCCCATAACAATTTGGATTATCAGACATGCAAATAAACACCTTATTAATTCGGATCTATTGAATGTCATTGTCATTTTCTTTTTTCTTTCCAATCACGATTGGGAACAGTTTTGATGCGTGATATGACGCGTATGATTGTATTGTCTCAACTTTAGACTGGTCGTGTTTCTGTTTTAGCTCAGATATACGAGATGATGACAATTTTGCATCAATTTCATTAATTTGTACACATTGTGAGAAATATGTGCCGCGTTTACCAAGAGTAAATCTACATTAATAAAAAGAAAGAGTAAATGTGTGTGTGTGTGTGTGTGTGTGTGTGTGTGTGTCTGTGTCTGTGTGTGTGTGTGTGTGTCTGTTTATGTGTCGGCTACAAAAATACCAGGTTATTTCCTGCTGTAAAAATTAGCCAGTTCATTAAAATGTATATCCTTCTAAATGCAAGACGTCCAGATTTTTTTTATTTAGGTCAATTTTATAATGGCCCTATAAATATCAAAAGCAATTTATTTGGATCCCTAAGATTCTACGACGCCATTTAAAACCGGAAACTATGAAGCGAGGTACCAGGATTGCCAGTTTGACATTTTTAATGCCAAATTCCAAAACCGTGGCGTCCTTCGAAACAGTTTGACATTGACAAATTGGGTTTGGAATTTTGGTCTTTTTTGGTTTGGCAATATATCAAAAGCACTCGTTGTTATCTATATAAAACACAAATACATAATAACGGCACAGCATTCATCAATTTTTTACACCTAAACTAGCAATATTTTAAATACGTTTATGTGAATGACTGCAGTTCAGTATGTCCTGTTCTGGAGATAACACACATGTGATGGGTTTGCTAATGTAATATAAAGAAGGCATTCTATACTTCCCAACTAAAGAAACATTTTGTTTACTTTGATTAAGACTGATTTCCTGTCTAAGAAAAATTCTTGACAAAGCAGGAATTTTTTAAAAACTGAAGAATTAAATCGTCTCCAAAAATCAGCCTTGTCTGACTATAGATCGAACATCCGACCTCCGTATTATATACCTAAGATTATCTGTTAACATTAGAAATAAATCGTTCTTTGTGCGCTCATCTTACCTTTCTTTCCTTATCCGTCCACGAACTTATATATAAAACATGAATATAAGTCTGTATAAAACTTCAATTTAAGACAAATCACCGGACTTTTATTCAATTCTGAATAGATTTGTTTATGAAAGAAAGTCTTTTTTTTTAAGGTAGTTGAGGCAAAGAATCTAACGCACACGTAAGCGGCTGATTTTAGCGTCATCGTGGATTGATGCTATACGTGTAGATAAAATATTTACAACATCTGCCTGCCAGATAAATTGTACCAACGCATAGTATTGTGTGTGTAACGTTAAAATTTATAATCTGATTGAGTGAGCATAACTAATCACCTATCTGGCGGTTCATAAAAAATTTCAAATGGCGTGAACTGCACTGGTTCTATAGAATTGGAAATCCTGTCAAGGATTGTTTTATGAAGTCAAATCATTCTCTAATCTCTTTTGGACAATTTGGCAGAATTTTATTCGGACCAAAAAAGAAAAAAAAATGTTACAAAACTTGACCATTTTCGTACTCTGGAAAAACGCGTATTAAAAATTTGGCCAATAAACCCGTCTTTCAAATATTGATCGATTTAAAGGACTTTCATCTCGACAACGCGCTCAAACCTTGGACTTCGCGAAGTGCCAGTTTTGAGAGTTTTTGCCAAGATAATGTCATTTAAATCGATCGATATTTGAAGGACGAGATTTTTGGCCAAATATTTGAATACCAGTTTGTTTGTTTGTTTTGTTTTTTTTTTCCAGAGTACGACAGTTAACTGGTTAAGAAGAAAAAAAATATGGGAAGGATGGGATGAGAAAGAAAGTGAAAAAAGAAATTGGACCATATAATGTTGCATTATGGGTAAGTGGCAGAAATCCACGGAAAAAAAGGGTTCATGATATTAGTATTGTCGGGGAGGGGCAAGAGAGGGAGACGTGGATTGCGGGTGTAACTTTAACCTTTTACACGTGGAATTCGGTTTAACTCTAACATGACATCATATCTTACCATTTTCATCAAAAATGAAGGCCAAGTCGCATCGATGTTATAGCTCTCTTGGTGAAAACATTTGGTCTATAATAATATTGATCAATAGATTAATTAAAACTCGCTCGAGTTGACCATCACTAAAGATCGAACAATTTTATTCGATTTCTCATTCAGAATCAGAAATTGTTTGGAGAGAAATTCAGTCTCGCCGTTAATGGTATAAATTCCCAAAAAGGCTCTATGTGGTTAGTGGGTGAGGGAAGAGCGGTTATCTACCAATCACTGACAAAACGCCTTTTTTACCTTGACCAAAAATATGTTGCTTTGAGTATCAATGAATACAGATTATGATACTCAACTTTTGTTTTGCAATTTGAAGTCTGGTACTTCAATTATGGCTGTCACAATTTTTTAATTTTTCGGCATTTTGAGGATCATTTTAATCCATCGATATTTGGAGTAAAATATTTCTGGCCAAAATGAATGAAATGTAATTTTGTCATTGCCCGGCAATAACGGTGTCGTTGCTTTTATTTTAAGAGCATCACTTGTCCCAACACGAAAGGCGAGAGTGGGAAGTCGTGTTCTGGCCCCGGCGGTAGCAATTTGGCCTCGCGTTTGGCGCCCTCGGCGAGGATCCGGCAATGAAAACCCGTCGGAAGACGATAGGTCAAGGGTCACTAACAAACCACTTGTCTTTTGTCCATGGGCCAATCACTAGGTACTTGTTTTCTTTCCGTTGGATGGTATTGTAACCTTGGTGTAGTGCGATGGGTGGGTTGATGGATATCAACGATGATCTACCTAAAGTGAATGGAAGAATGCTAGAAAAATGAAAAGACAGAGTGAACAAGTCGGTGTCTCAATAGACGACTAAAATACGGATTTTGTTTATAATTGTTTGTACATTTGTAATCAATCAACTAAAACTAGATGTGGTATATTGTCGGATTGAAACAGATCCCGAAAGGGGATTTTTAAATGGTAATAATAATAATAATAATAATAATAATAATAATAATAATAAATAATAATAATAATAATAATAATAATAATAATAATAATAATAATAATAATAATAATAATTATAATGCACTAATAATAATAATAATAATAATAATAATAATAATAATAATGATGATGATGATGATGATGGTGAGAATGATAATAATGTAATAATAATAATAATAATAATAATAATAATAATAATAATAATAATAATAATAATAATAATAATAATAATAATAATAATAATAATAATAATAATAATAATAATAATAATAATAATAATAATAATAATAATAATATATATGATAAGAATAATAATAAAAATAATATAATATATAATATAATAAATAATAATAATAATAAGAAGAGGAGAAAGAAGAATAATAAAGAAATAAAAAAAAAGAAGAAAGAGAAGAAGAAGAAGAAGAAGAAGAAGAAGAAGAAGAAGAAGAAGAAGAAGAAGAAGAAGAAAAGAAGAAGAAGAAGAAGAAGAAGAAGAAGAAGAAGAAGAAGAAGAAGAAGAAGAAGAAGAAGAAGAAAGAAGAAGAAAGAAGAAGAAGAAGAAGAAGAAGAAGAAGAAGAAGAAGAAGAAGAAGAAGAAGAAGAAGAAGAAGAAAAGAAGAAGAAGAAGAAGAAGAAGAAGAAGAAGAAGAAGAAGAAGAAGAAAAGAAGAAGAAGAAGAAGAAGAAGAAGAAGAAGAAGAAGGAAGAAGAAGAAGAAGAAGAAGAAGAAGAAGGAGAAGAAGAAGAAGAGAAGAAGAAGAAGAAGAAAGAAGAAGAAGAAGAAGAAGAAGAAGAAGAAGAAGAAGAGAAGAAAGAAGAAGAAGAAGAAGAAGAAGAAGAAGAAAAGAAGAAGAAGAATAGTAATAAATCTCTATTCTGAATTAAGACAATTTTTCATTTAGTTGCAGCATACACAGGGAAACAAAGATAGACATGTATGAAACAAATCATAAAAGAAAGAATTTTTTTAGATTTCTGCGGTTTACAGAGATCTCTTTTCCGCTCTCAAGCATATCAACTTTGCCCGGGTAAAAAGTTTTGGACACAAATTATACTTTCAGCTTCCAGTTCACCCCGTCATGATATCAAATTGAGGTGGTGGGGTACATCTCAATTTCTGAGTGACTTTAACAATGTTAAATAAGTAGATTATCAAATATATGTATGCATTAATTAATTCATTCATTAATAAAATAATCAATTATTCAGTTAACTGTCGTGCCTTGGAAAGACACATATTTGAAATATTTGCCACAAAACTCGTCCTTCAAATGCCGATCGATTTAAATTACCCACACCTTGGCAAAGACTCTCAAACCTGGGACCTAATTTTTAAATACGTGTATTTTCTGAGGACATCAGTGCAGTTTACTGGTTAATGAGCAAACGCAAGTATAAACGTATCAATCACTCAAATGAATGAATAAAACAACAGGATAAATTAATGAACGAACGAGTGAATAAAAGGATCGATGGATATATATATATATATATATATATATATATATATATATATATATATATATATATAGAATATATATATACATATATATATATATATATATATATATATATATATATATATATATATATAAATATATATATATATATATATATATATATATATATATATATATATATATATATATATATATATAGAATATCAAAGTGAATGCAAGTTGGCTCAGCCACTTAGACTCTACTTGTGAATGGAGTCACTTCATTAATTAATGACCAAATAAAGAAGAGAGTGACAAGATGAATGGAAGGAGAATGTGAGAGGGTGTGGAGAATAGAAGGGTTGGGGGGGGGGGGGGGGGGGGGCGTGCTGGTTTGAATGTAAACAAGGTTCCTCTCCACGACACAATACGCCTGGATTAAGACAAGATGCATCTGATCTTTTACTCACAGTCATCGGGAGCAAAATGACATTGGACACGTCGTGACTGCTTGCTCAAATCTCGGTCCGGCTGAGTTGCAGACAATACCCATCGAACTTTTCAGTCTGTGGTAGGCGCAGACAGTCAGTCTTTAGATGCCCAAAAAGTTGTAGTTTACCCCAGTTTCGGTCGCGTGAAAAGGATATAACGTTAGTCATCGCATAATTATTCAATAACCAGTTCTAGCATGCCGTTATGTGATCTTGTGGTATGACACTAGCCATCGGATCGGAAGGTCCTGGGTTCGAGTCCCGTTTTGAGCCGGGTATAGTTTAGTCCTTGGAAAAGGATCTTTGCTCACATTAACTCTCCATACTCAGGTGTAAAATGAGTACCTGACCGTTAACAGCCTTGTCTCTTGTAAAAAATAAAATGTAATATCACCTATCATGCTTCATGCCTCGTTGTGTTGTTGGGTAGGGGCCCCTTGTAATGCTCTTTGAGCACGCTTAGTGAATGTTGCGCTATATAAATGCACAAATGCTTAACAGACTCAGCTACCCAATCAAAGCACTATGACAGAGAGATCAGAAGAAAAAAATATTGATATTAACAACTTTTAGTAATGAGTGCTTTACCAACTAAGCTATCACAATACCACGACCTTCGTGTCACTTCGTGTTGTAGCTTGTTATTCGATTTAAAATAAAATCAATATAACATAACATTAACATAACATAACATGGGGTCAGCGTGGCTCAGCGGTAAGATCTTTGCTTCGTACACGAAAAGTACCGAGTTCGATCACCCAACGCTGCTGCGCTGTGTGGCCTCAATTTGCGGCGAGGCACTGCGGCTGACGCCTGTGTTATTCCAGTCTTCCCTTGGAATAGGCCCTAGCAGACAAATTTCCCTTATGGGATGAATAAAGGGAATGTTATTCTTCTTTCTTTTTTTTAATGAGTAAAGGCTTAATTTAGGATAGTGTCATTTAATGTCGTTGATATGAAAAATAGAAAATGATCTATCAATAATATCATCAATGACTCATTAACCCTATTCCTGTATTGTCATTTACAACTCGGATTCTTGTGGAGTACAAATGCACCCCGGACCCTCTTCCTAAGAAAATTAACTACAACAAACCGATTCCCACACGCACATTCTCATTCTTTCGTGGACTTATGATTCCCACACCCATGTTGCCATTATCTCGTGGACTTACGTTGTAAGTTTATGTAATAATAATAATAATAATAATACTGAAAACTTATATAGCGCTATAACTCCGAGACACCAGACTCTAAGCGCTTAAATTACAAATTACTTTGGCTGAAACATACTCATTCACACACACAAGCACACACACACACACACACACACATACACACACACAACACAACACACAACACAAACCAAACCTATCTTGCTTCTCATACCATCTACTAAAATCGAAACAAATATGTTTTAAGCGAACGTTTAAAAATAGACAAAGATTCTTTTTCACGAATGCTCTGCGGTAAGGCGTTCCAAATAGAGGGTCCGAAATGAGAAAAGGATCTCATTCCAGCATTTTTCCGAATTCGGGGGACAACTAGTTTTGTGGAATCACTGGCCGAACGTAAGGGGCGGGGTTTTGAATATCTTTCAATTAGTTCTGAAAGGTAGGAAGGGGCAGTACCTTCAAGACAACGATACACTAAAACACAAGCTTTGAATTTAATTCTTTTCTCAACAGGCAGCCAATGCAGGTCATGAAGTAGAGGTCCGGCAGAGTCGCACCTACGCTTCATAAATACTAGTCTGGCAGCGCTGTTTTGGACAATCTGAAGACGTTTCAGATTGTATTGCGAAACGCCAAACAACAGAGCATTACAATAATCCAATTTCGATAGTAAGAGGGACACAACCAGGTGCTTGGTCACATCCTCAGATATGAACCGTCTAATGGAAGCAATCTTTTTTAGTTGGAAAAAGAGAGATCTAACCAAATTATTAACCTGATGCTCCATCGACAGTCCAGAGTCTAAGAATGTGCCAAGGTTTTTCACTTTGTCAACAATTTGAATAGAGGCATCCCCCAACTTCAAATCTGTTTCACTTTTCCACTTCCTGTTCCCCACATACAGCACCTCCGTCTTATCATCTGTTCAGTTTCAGTCTGTTCTCATTCATCCATTTCTTAACACTTTGGATACAATTTTTACTATTGGCTGATACTTCTTGTAAATTTCTCATATTGGAAACGCAGTACAATTGCGTATCATCAGCGTATTGATGGTAAGACAGACCAAAACTTCTGATGATTTTAGACAGAGGGCCAACGTACAAAACAAAAAGAACGGGTCCAAGTACTGAACCCTGGGGAACCCCACAATCAAGAAAGATTTCCTCCGATCTATATTCATCCACCGTAATAATCTGTTTACGATTAAACAAATATGACCTAAACCAATCAAGCGCTGCACCAGACACGCCATAAGTAATTTCAAGACGTTTGAGAAGAAGATTGTGATCAATAGTATCAAAAGCAGACGATAGGTCAAGCAAATTCAGCAAAGAACATGAACCATTGTCTATAACAGAGAGGAGATCATTAACAACCCTAACAAGTGCGGTTTCCGTCGAATGATGTTGCCTATAAGCAGACTGAAATTTTTCTTCAAGACAATTATTTTTAAGATGAGACAGTAATTGTTTCAAAACAAGCTTTTCTAAGATCTTAGAGAGAAAAGGAAGATTAGAGACAGGGCGATAGTTTTTTAAGTTCTCTTTATCGAGATCAGGTTTTTTCAAAAGGGGTTTGACATGAGCAACTTTGTAAATGTCTGGTACAGCACCTGACTGCAACGAATTATTAACAATACGTGTAAATGGTGTTAAAATTACATCAATGCATTTTTTTAAAATGGCAGTATTTAAGGGGTCTAAATCACAACTTTTAGTTGGAGACGACATAATGCAATCACGTAAGTCAGCTTCAGTAATCTTTGAAAAATGTGTTAACGAATCACCATGAAACTTGTCAAATGTTTTAGGGATCGATTCAGACGAGAGTTTCCTTCCTGATGGTATCCGTTTTTTCTTTAAAATATTGACCAAAGCGAGTTGGTAGATCTGCACGATCGATTAAAGATGGGAGAGCTGGTTGCGTCTGTTGTCCCAGCAGTTCCTTGGTCAAGGCAAAGAATTGTCTCGAACGTCCCACGTTTTTGAGGCTTTCTTCATAGAATTTCTTTTTGGCCCTGAAATTGACGGCTTTTGCATCATTTCTAGCCGCGATGTATTGCTTCTTATCGACAGCATCTCTGGACTTGAGCCATTTCTCTTTCTGCCCGCCTCCGGGCTAATCCATTCAATTTTATTTCGGTATTATACCAGGGTGCTTGACGTCTCACTTTTACTGCTCTAGTTGTTAAGGGAGCATGCTTGTCCACCGTACCAACAATTGACTCGTGGAGACCATTCGCATCATGTTTATTTTTAACGTTATGGTCAAGGTCTTGTTTAAAAATGTTCATGTTTATATTCTTCAAATTACGAGATGTTATCATCTTTTTTACTTCGTGCTTCATTGGAAATAAAACGCAAAACACAATTAAATGATGGTCAGAGATTAATTTATCAATATTTGAGACAGGTGAAGAGAGCGAATGTTCAATGTCTCTAATGACATGATCTATAGTGTGGCCATGGTTGTTTGTAGGACCGCTTACAAGTTGAATATAGTTGTTTGTGTCAATAATCTCCCGAAATACTTTCGATTCATTTTTGTTTCCGAAATAATCAATGTTAAAATCACCCATAAAAATATTATTCTTTTTGTTAATGGATTGCATAGACATAAATTCTCCGAACTCAGATAAAAAATCAATTGTTGATATT
>NC_088361.1:32323125-32333125 GCF_034508935.2 Berghia stephanieae
AGGGTACAGTACAAAAATACTTAAATCGTATTATTATTAATTTAAAGCCAAGTAGGTCAGAAATAAAATCAAAAACGAAGAATAAATACCCAAAGATTAGCTGCTTTTGGTTTGATAACAAACAGCGGACTTTCCTATTTGGAAGGGGGGGGGGTATGGATCGATCCACACAGGAAGGTGGACATCAGTAGGCCTGCCATAGATGTCGTTTTTGTTTTTTGTTTGTTTGCTTGTTTGTTTTGTTTTTGTTTTTTTTTGGGGGGGGGGGGGTTGTTGTTTTTTTTTTGTTTGTTTGTTGTTGTTTTTTGTTTTTGTTTTTTGTTGTTTTGTTGTTTGTTGTTGTTTTGTTTTGTTGTTTTTTTTACAATTAACACTGCGCTATCAACGACAGTAATATAACTGATGTTGATTCTATTGGCCTTGAATTCGTTATACATTCAACTTTCAAAATCGAGTGATTGAAAAGACCCTCATCTTAGCAAAATCTCTCAAATCTGGGACTTTACAGAGTCCCAAGTTTGAGAGTTTTTGCCAAGATGAGGATCATTTCAATCAATCGATATTTGAAGGTCGAGTTTTCTGCCCAAAACTTTGAAAATGTGTCTTTCCAGAGTATGGCAGTATACCGCGCAAATTTTTTAACAACCAAGACAATCAGCACGATGGTCAGTCATGACTATTCACGCTTACTATCTCATCCTCTCCAACTTACCAATCGCCTCTAATTTACGCCCCCTACACAATTCCCAAAGAACAAACACATTTATTACGCCCGTACAATCGTTGCCCAGCTCGGGGGCCATCGGGTTGAGTTAAGAAATAAATAAACACTGACAGGATACGAGCTAGCCAATGGCTATTATTGCTTTGGTATCGATCCGTTGACTTAAGTGTCCCAGCTCAGTCAGCCATTAGATGGTCATATGTCTCCACTAGCATTGGAATGGGAGAAGGGTGCTGATGGGAGCTTAGAGGATGGCCTCGGTATCGGTCAAGTATCGATATTATTTGATCATTAAAGGAAAGAATTGAAAAACGAAATATATAGATGGTTAGAATGCCATTAACTTGAAATGGCTTTATTTTGTTAATTTGCCAGCCTCTCCAACTTACCAATCGCCTCTAATTTACGCCCCCTACACAATTCCCAAAGAACAAACACATTTATTACGCCCGTAGAATCGTTGCCAATCAGTACTCATCACATTTGTTCAAGTGAAGGCGGGTTTTCCAAAACTCTTAAGTCGATTTTTAAAGTGATACTAAGCTTCTTGAATCTATAGACTGTAAAAAGTAATAAAAAAAGGAATATAACAGCTTCAAAAACGAATAAAATACCAAATACGGAACGTATCGGACTCAAAACCCTTCTTCGGCCAACAACAAAAAACTGTAAAAACAAAAATACATTACTTTTTCAAAGCTGTTGTAATCAATTTTTGTTTATTTGTTTTTAAGTCGATTTTTTAACTTTTTTTTGTGAACTTCCGCCTGTGAGCTAAATCGAAACATTAATTTCAAGTATCAATTGGGACAAGAATTTTCTTAGAGTAAAATGAATTTAAAGGCTAATCATGATAACGTGATAGACCGGATGTGAAATTTTAGGAGAAAAAATCCTCAATGTCTGAAAATAGGAGAAAAATGCAGATTAGGATTTTTGGAAAATCACTCTTCAAATAAAAAATACAATCACACGTACATCTGTTTCTTTCTTTATTTCTTAAATTATTTCTTTGGGGTTGCTGTTTTTGTTTTGTTTTGTTTTGTTTTGTTTTTGTGTGTTTGTTTGTTTTTGTTTTTGTTTTTGTTTTGTTTTTGGTTTTTATGGTTTAATATGTTTGTTTTGTTTTGTTTTTGTTTTTTGTTTTTTTGCTTTTGTCTTTTGTTAAATTAGTTGTCGCCATATGTTCTTATTTCACCATCCAGGTCTTATGAGCATTTTACTAGACAGCGTATTATCAATTCATGATTCACCGATTCGTCAAAAAATAAATTGGGAGCTAATTTCATAATGCAGATTATTCTTTGACTTCAATTTGTGAAAACAGACAATCCTTGATTACAGAGTATACGGGCTATTCTCGTCTCTTCTCTCCTCAAAGTACGCGTGAAAAATGAAAAAAAAATTCTCGGAAAGTGCATATTATTTTGTGGAACAGTCAGTCTATAATGCGCTCACGGACTATACTAGAATTAATGCTCATACTATTTAGTGCTTCTATGCTGGAGACGTATGTTTTATATTAACATACACATCTTAATTGTTCAATGCCATATACTTTACGAATTTCATTTGATATTAGTCGAATAAAGTCGTTTGTGCACTTGTGGTATTTAGTTTTCTCATATTTTATTTTAAGATATATATTGTAAAGCGGCAGTGAATACTATTATATGGAGATTGACGTTTTCTAGATGGATTATAATATTATCTTGAGTCTCTGAAATACGATATGAAAAAATGTTAATAGAAAGACTTTAAAATTAATGTTACTTCAAGTAGATTTCAGGATCCCATTACTTGCGGATAAGACGAACCAAATACTTCTCTATGGTCTGTCTGGATTGTAAATTTTGTTTTAATGTTTTATTGACTTTGCGATTGGCTGAAGAAGGGTTTTGAGCCCGAAACGCTCCAATTTGGATATTTCATGTTATTTTTTTTTAAGTTGCTATCTTTATTTTTTTTTTTTTTTGTTCATTACTAAATACAAGTAACACATTTTAAAAGATTGAACGCAGATTACTAGACTATGTTATGTTCTTGATGAAATCGATAGAAGAATGGGATATATCTAACTTCTTACAATTGGTTTTGTATACGTTACTTCTCTTGACCAAGTAATGGATTGATTTTTTATTTTAAGCATTTTCGATAAGGAATATTGCCTTTATTACTTCTGTCAACATTTCATAACTGAACTTGTCAAATTACATTATTATAACTGTTATTACCGTTGTATTAATACCGTGCCCTTTGTTGTTGTTGTTTACATATTTGTTTGTTTTGTTTTTTAGACCCAGCTCTTTCGACACAATTTCTCCATACGACGTAGTGAAGGAAAAGATTAAACATTACAATATTGCTCTTTATAAAAAAATTAAATATGCACTTAGAATAGATTTATCTTTCCTAGCATTTCCTACTTCATTTCCAAATCGATATATGAGGTATCGAATCAGAATATCAAATATCGGATGTTGAAGTGTTTCCTTGGAGCGATAGAGATGGATGGCTCACCAAGCCTAATGATCCGGACAGACAGTCGTTTTCCTGATCCCTAATCAACGAACAGCTCTGCGTGCGAGGTTCTGGGATGAAGAAGACAAATGAAGCGGAGAGGACAAAATTAAACGTATTGGCGAAATGCGAACAGATTTCTTTTTAAAAGGTCCTTAAGAAAATCCTTCATCTCGCCTATTATCTTCTTTGTTAAGCGAAAGGAGCGATATTTCTGAGCAGAGTCTATTAAATGCAATTAGACAATTATAACAACTTTGATAAACAGGATTTTACTTAACAGAGGATGATACATTTTAACAAGTCCGATAGCCAAACAGAAAATAATTGGCCAAGTCAATCTCAAAAAGTCTTGAATCCGAAACGTAATTGAATTTTCGGTATAAGAGTTTCTTTTTACAGGATGTATTTCTTTTTACATCTTTACATATATGAGGTAAACGTTTTTCTGGCCACATTTTAAAGTAATGCTCGTTTTTCTGTGAAGACACGCACACACACACACACACACACACACACACACACACACACACACACATATATATATATATATATATATATATATATATATATATATATATATATATATATGTATATATAATATTTACCACGATGTTGGAGTCAGCCTACATCGATGTTTCAGGCCTTACGGTCATCGTCAAGATTGTGTGTTACATGATTTTGAGTTGTCTGTGTTGATTGTTGAAACATGGATGTAGACTGACTCCAACATCCTGGTAAATATTACAATAATGATTCGCTCCATTGTTACTTGTCGAGCACTATTCGTATCATATTTGTATCTAACATGATTCAATATATATATATATATATATATATATATATATATATATATATATATATATATATATATATATATATATATATATATTGAATCATGTTAGATACAAATATGATTATTATATATATATATATATATATATATATATATATATATATATATATATATATATACGCACGTATTGTGCGGAGTGTGTGTGTGTATGTGTGTATGTGTATGTGTGGCCAACCGCCTCAAACTGGTATTGAGTCTGGATGAACTATATGCTATAGATTGAATCAATTACCAAAGGTATAAAACCCTGAAATCAAAGATAATATGCCTTAATTCAAGAGATTGATTTCGATGATTTAACAACTAGAAACGTAAGAAACGTAAATCAGTGATTTTGATTAAATATGTATTTCCTTGTATCGGCATGTGACGCATAAATCTAATAACTGAATGCACAGTATTGTTGAAATGAAGATTATGACGTGTTGGTTCAAGGATTTAGTTCATTATAATAATGAAATAATACCAATTTGGGTCGTCAGGTAAATAATTGTTTGTTGGTGTTTTGTTTTTTTAATTTAACGCTACTTTTAGTGCATCTAATTTTTTTAATGGAGTTGAAGATTAACATTGTTCCGTAAAGTCAATTTTAAATTTACGCCAACGAGCACAGAATTACTGGCAAATCTAAAACTATATCTAATTATAAAACTTTTTACAGATTAATATAGGAGTAACTTGTCAACAATTCTTCAAGTAAAAGTAATTTCATCACTTATTGAATTAAACGAATATTAAGAAAATCTGCTGGGAAGCAATGTTCAGTCCTTAATTTGAGTCCAATGGCCCCGGGAATCTCAATGACCGATCAAAGTTGATGGCTCAAAAGATTCGTCTCGATCTATGTTAATTTCCACCATACAGTAGTATAATAATTAAAATAGATTTGTGCATGTTCGTAATAACCTTTATTTTCTCCATAAATGAATTAAACCGTCAATGATGTCGCTAGACACATAAACGAGTTATTTCACTTTTATTTCAAAAAAAAATAATAATAATTTTGAACCATGAACTATAAAAAGTACTTTAATATAACATTTATAGTTATATTTTTATTTGAAAAATATAAATATTTGTCTAAATTAATCTTATTTCTCAAGTTGATTTGTAAGTTTACTAATCTTTATATTTTCTGATATTATCTTCATTTTATTGCATAAACGGTAAAAGGTGTGTCTGTATGATCTTATGTGACAGCACATAAATAATAAAAAAAAATGTTATTCTCTATTGTCTTCTGGCACTTTTCTACTCACTTCATCTCTTGTTGTTACCAACATAAGTGCCTTCTCCACTCACTTTTCTGAATTAAAAATTCACCCCATATACCGGAGCATACTCGATGTCTCAATCGTTTCTATGTTATATGTTTGTGTTGAGAATATTGGCTATTAAGCTTAACTGCTGGTCAAGTAACTTCGCGATGGTTTTGTGGCGAGCGAACCGGCGGTCTCCAGAAGTGGGCGAGAGAGAGCTCTAGAATTGACCTGAGTTTGATACGAATATTTTTGTATTCGTGGATAGCTCACACGGTAGAGCCACGCTCTCACCTGCCAGGCGGAGTTGTCGTACCAATAAGGTCTCAGGTTCAAACCCCACCACCGCCGCGAAAAGTTTTATTTTCTATTGTCTTCTGGCACTTTTCTACTCACTTCATCTCTTGTTGTTAGTACATAAATAGTGTGTTTGCGCAATCTCACTCGTGAGAGAATCTAGAAACGGTGTCTACGTTCGTGAGAGCATTATGATCGATCATTTGACGTGAGGAATCGCTATCTGGCCGCCATATTATCAAAGTTCATTTGCGCGCACCAATAGACTTTATTACTGGACCGATTTTGATCGTTGATGGCTCAAAAGATTCGCCTCAATCTATGTTGATGTCCACAACACAGGAGTATAATAGGCAAAATAAATGAGTGCCTATGAGTAATAGCTAATAGCCTTACTCCTCCGTAAATATAGAGGGTTCTCCGCTAGTAATTAATTAATAAATCAGACATATTGGAGCGCAGGCTTTAACAAAAGCAAAAGGATATCGGTTGAATTTATGTTGTATTTACACCATATATATATATATATATATATATATATATATATATATATATATATATATATATATATATATATATATGAAGAGGGAGAAAGACTTAAGCAAAGATTAATTAGCTTCAATTGTGCAGGCAAAAAGTTAGTCGTTGAGCATCAACCTTCAATATAAATCTATGGTACCTACTACCTACCCCATAATCTGATGACGGATCCAATGAGGACTGATGAGGCTAAGGCCTTTCATTTCGTCATAGATTGGAGACTGGGAGCAAGGTGATAGATATATCACCCAAACACTATAGGAGACTAAGATATGCTCCAATTCCCAAACTCACGGCTCAACTCGAGACTCACAAGAGCTCTCTTGATTGTGAAGACACGATTATGACAAATTCCCGCGGCGATTAACTCTCAACGCCCTCCAGCCAATGGCCGACGCCGATGTGGCTTTCAACGTCTGCTGTCTGTCACGTGTGATTAGTCAGGTGACACTTCCAATCATGTCACGTGTACGCTCTACTGGGTCACCGTGAATACAGATTGGATCTTCTTGTTGTCGTACACTCTCTCTCTCTCTCTCTCTCTCTCTCTCTCTCTCTCTCTCTCTCTCTCTCTCTCTCTCTCTCTATCTATCTATCTATCTATCTATCTATCTCTCTCTATCTCTCTATCTCTCTCTATCTCTCTCTCTCTTCTCTTTCTCTCTCTCTCTCTCTCTCTCTCTCTCTCTCTCTCTATCTCTCTCTCTCTCTCTCTCTCCTCCCCTCTGGTTTCTCTAAATATATTTTTTATAAACACAAGCTCAAAATGATACGCAATTTATTTTCAATCCCATACTGATTACTGATTTGTGTCATTTACAGAACTACTAATGTTGCTTTACACAACAGCTTAAATATAAATAGTAGAATACGTAACCGTTAATTTTTCGGGCACAGAAATTTCCCTTCAGCCGGCATCAAAACGATACATATTATATTTTTTTTCTCTTGTTGTCAAAGTCCAGATGCACCTGATAATGAAGACGGCAAAGAGTGGCTTTGCATGGCGCACCTGACACATGAAAATTTAACTCAGTTTTACAACAAAAACACATCTATACCTTTAAGGCATTCGTGGAAAATGTCATACATTTTTTATTGTTTTGCATCAAAATGAGTTATCGAAAGAATTTTAATATACGCATTCAGCGCAATCGTGTAAATCCCTATTGAAGATTGCTAATGTTTCTGGAATAAAGATTTGCGACAATGCAATAAATTGCTTCGTCATGTTTAGAAAACTGTCCTGCTCTTATACAAATAATTTATCCTAACGCCATAAGCAGCTTTTATAAAACATAAAAGCAATGCATGCGTAATCCACAACTGATTCCACTTCCTCCTGGAAATGAGTCAACTGTCTGGGAAATATAAAACCAAAAATGTGTCAACGATAGACGAAGCAGAAACAAACATTAAAGAGATAATCATACTCAAAATCAGCCTTCAAAGCATGTATCTTCCTACTTTGTCTGGCACTGTTTTACGATATATACTTTTATATCTTTATCATGCAGCATTGCTTGTTACCGAATTTTTGACGATCTTTGTAATGGATTCAATAAATATCAATGTTCTTTGCTTTTCATGACAAAGCTCATGGCAACAATTTGGTGACAAATGACAATTCATATTTTATAATATTACCTGAACAGAATCCGACTTTTGCAATGAAATACCGTTTAATGTAAGTCACCATCCTATGTAATATAATCAAGTTGGAAGGGGGGGGGGGAGTATTTGATCTCAGAGAAGTCGAGAGAAGGGGTAAATGGCATCAATGAGAGGGAATGGTTATTCACTTTGAAAGATCAGAGAAGAAAATTGGAACACTTACATAGCACAATAACAGCTAAATGAGTAGTGATGATTATGTCAATTTGAAGGATCTGAAAGGTTCCTGTCCATAGGAGATTTGGGAGGACGAGCGGACAGTGAGGGAGGAGGAGCGCATGAATTAATTGACAGTATGAGAATGCAGGCACATACAGAATTGCATGAATAAATAGATGTCACTACCGTACTCTCACAAAACACACTCTGAAAAGAAAACGTTTACTTCACATGCCGATCGATTAAAAGGATTCCAACCTGCAAAAGCTCCAACATTGGGACTTCAAAGAAATGTGAGGAACATTATTTGTCTATTGAACGCTGAGTTTCATTTAATTGCAAATATCTGTACCGAGCACAAAAGACCTCGGCATTTGTAGCAAAGGAAATAAGAATTTTATTGCATTGTCTGAAAAGGATTTATTATGTATTTCAATAATGCACGCAAAAAAGATGTTCATTATCTCTCTACAATATAAATGATTTTTCGCCAGTTATGCAACACCCAAGATTCTTAAGAATAAATTACAAAAAAACGACTCCCTACACCATTATCCTTCTCTCATCCTCTTCCTTTTCTAATCCATTCCTCCCCATTCTCCTCCACCCCTCAATAGCGAGCCAATCAATCAGTGTGATATGACGGATACGGGAGTTGTCGTGAACTCTAGTGGTACAGAGATCATATCCGGGGGTCATATTTGTGGACCGGATAAACAAAATATCGGGTAATCGGAGGAAAATATGGAGAGCTGTGCATTTAAAAAGAGAATTAAAAAAAAAAGCGGATACAAGATAAAATTGAGTCATACAAGAGTTACTAGTACTGTCTTGGTGAAAATAATAGGTCCAGTGTTGCAAAACGCTGCTAAATCACATGCTTTTTTTTTTTGTTGTTGCTGGTTTAATTTCTTTTTTTTTTTTTGGTCATATTTTAAAACCTGATATATAAATGAATTAAGATGACCCTTGACTTCTCAACAATTCTAAAACCCAACACGTCTTTGATGATGTTATAAGGGACATGATATTTTTCTTCTAGAAATTGTGTCTGATAATATTGACATCCATCAGTTAATAGGGCAGGACACCGTGATGTAACAGCTTAACAAACGACGTCTGGTAAAGCAAATACTACTGCTTCCTTTTCTACTTCTTCTTCATCATCTTTTCCGCTTCCTCATCTTCCTCCTCTTTCTTCTCCTCTTTCTCCCCCTCTTCCTCCTCCTCCTCCTCCTCCTCCTCCTCCTCCTCCTCCTTATCCTCCTCCTCCTCCTCCTCATCCTCCTCCTCCTCCTCCTCCTCCTCCTCCTCCTCCATATAAAAATATTATTATTATTATTATTATTATTATTATTATTATTATTATTATTATTATTATTATTATTATTATTATTATTATTATTATTATTATTATTATTATTGTTATTATTATTATCATTATTTATTATTATTATTATTATTATTATTATTATTATTATTATTATTATTATCATTCTACTACTACTACTACTACTACTACTACTACTACTACTACTACTACTACTACTACTACTACTACTACTACTACTACCACTACAACTACTACTACTACAACTACTACTGCTACTACTACTACTACTACTACTACTACTACTACTACTACTACTACTACTACTACTACTACTACTACTACTACTACTACTACTACTTCTTCTTCTTCTTCTTCTTTTTCTTCTGAACTTTGTATAACTTTAAGTGTGCTTATCCAAAGGAAAAAGAAAATTATAGCACATTCCAGATAGTATCTCTAATAGTGCATCACTAAAGGTCTTTGACTATGCCTGTGATTACGACTAGTCTGTGGGAAACATTGCCAGAAAAGGGATAAAATCTTGACAGAAGATTGATCTGGTGTTGCTCTCTTGTAGAACTAACCCTTTGCAAGCGGGACAGGATTTGTTTTGTTTTGTTTTGTTTTGTTTTTTTTGT
>NC_088361.1:32338125-32345625 GCF_034508935.2 Berghia stephanieae
GGTGGAGAATTAGAAACTTGAGCGTGAGATGCAAGGCCATAATCATGAAACAGTTATTATTCGCAACAAACCGATCCATTTTCAATCTTAAACGTATAATTTGAAGTCCCAGCGCTTTGTATATACGAAGAAGGAAAAAGCTTATTAATTATTTTATTAAATATAGCTAGAAGATAGACTCGTCACGTGGTTTAGAGCTAATGTCAGCAATAGGAGTTGCGACAATCCTGATCCTGTCTATTTTTCAATTCTTCGTCCACCCTCATACCGACGTATCTTTAAACATTTGATCTTTTGTTTCATTTGTATTTCAAACAAAAATGTTTAATTTGTATTTCAAACAAAAACTGGTAAACATATTATTTGATTTATTTTGTGTGTAACAAAATAACCTTTGACTCTTTATTGAGATTGTGTAAACAAGCAATAACCTTGACCTTTTATTCATTCTGAATGTCACACAATAACTTTTCCTCAGTTTTAACTCATTTTTTTTCTCTTATTTCGACAGTGTCGCCTGTGACCATGACACCTCAGGCAAATGTGTCAATCGAACACGTGACTGTAGTTCAAGGGGGAAGGGTCATCTTGCCCTGCAATGTGGACTTGGAGGATCAGCCGGTATGTCCTTATTGTTGATGTCGTTATTGCCGTTGTTAACGTCGTCATCATAACCATCGCCATCATCATCATCATCATCATCATCATCATCATCATCATCATCATCATCATCATCATCATCATTATAATAATAATATCTTCAACATCATCTTCATCTGTAGCCAAAGATCATAGGAATGGGGAGAAAACAACGTATTGTACCAAAACTATAGTACCTGAATTCGAGCCTTACTCTTGGTACTTTTCTATCTCCCTTTTTTGTTGGAGTGTTTTCTCAGCTTTTTTTTTCTATGAATTATTATTGCGCTAAGAGTGCTTTGCAATAAACTTGCGTGCAGCCCAAGGGGTAACAAATAACTCTTACTGTACGCGTAACCCTACAGGAACAGGGATGAGAAATAAAACAATGAGTTTTTATAGATCTAAATGTGTCCAGCTGCGACAATATGGTATTATGTCGGTGTGTATTAGATGTCAAAAGTGCGGCTATATGGTCTTGTGGTATGACACTCGGTTTCGGATCGGAAGGCCCTGTGTTCGAGCCTCGCCCAGCGCATTGTTGAGTCCTTGGAAAAGGTTCTTTACTCACATTCTCTCACCGTACTCAGGTGTAAAATGAGTATCTGGTCTTTAACAGCTTTATCTCTGTCTAAAAAAATGTAATATCGCCTAACAGGCGTCATGTCTAGTTCTACATGTTACGTGATTATGTTGGTCAGGGACCATTTGTAAAGAGCTTTGAGCACGTTAAGTGAATATTGCGCTATACAAAAGCCCATTTTTATTTTATTTTTTCTAAAAGTTAATTTAAAGTTAATGTTCTCAGAAATTAAAAATATTAGTTTTTTTTTTTTCCTAGATCAGGAAACCACATCCATTCTGATTGAAAAAAAAATAATTTGAAATAAACGCACGTTTCATCTTTTTTTAAATTTATTTATTTATTTTTTATTGAGAATTCAACTTCCAGCATCTAATCCACATCGATATAACTGTGTTAAGACTTGGCTTGAGACAAAACTGGTTCAATTCTTCAATTTTCCAAAACTCCCTAACTCCGTTTTTTCCCATTTTGAGGTATTGAGGATTATTTCCCCTATAATTTCTCATTCGGCCTATTATTTAATTATATTTAAACTTCAAATTCACACAAATCATGGTAAAGTTTTGTGCCAAGCGATGCTTAAAATAAAGTTTACTTTTCAATTTATCTCATGGAGGAAAAATCTCAAAAAGTAGAAAAATCGACTTAACGAATTTTGGAAAACCAGGCTTCAATTGTACCATGCCCTTGTACATAACTCGGCATTTTAAAGAGATTTACGGTACTTCCTAGTGTGGAAAAGATTAAAATTCTACCTGACCTTCACCTCTTCATTTACCACCCCCCCCCCCCCCCCCCCCCCCGCCTTCTAATCCCATGCAACCAGGTAATCTGGGTGAACCCAGGAAAAATCCTGATCAGTCTTGACGATAGACGTTTGATCGACGACCACCGAATCAGTGTAGAACGGCCTTACATCAAAGTCTGGAACCTTCTGATCCGTGCAGTCCGCTACAACGACAGCGGCACCTACGAGTGTCGAGTGAACACCTCGCCAAGGCAGATAAAAAAAGTCAGGTTGGAAGTCCTAGGTTAGTAGTGAAGGTTGAGAGAGTAACATTTTCAAAAAGGTTTCGATTCAAATCGATTGAAGGGAGCAAGATGGCCGAGTGGATATTGTAATAGGCTTTCATCCTGGAGACCCACTTCAACATCTCTTTTTTTTATTGTTAAGTAGGTAATATAACCCATAATGTTCACGCCTCGTATTATAAAAAAAAAACCTTCGAAGATTAACAAAAGGAATCCTATTTTTAATCATTTATTTTTTAATGTCGGAGCCATCAAACGTGAATTAGGAGAAACATACATTTTATGAATTAGATTATGAATGAAGAATGAATGAAAAACTAGATATAAAAATAGTACATTCATAATGAGCATTAGATACCATCTTTCAACACGTCCATTGCTCTTCACAAAGCTTCATTTATTCTCCTAGCACTTCACGCAAAACCAAATTTGTATTTCATATAAATATTATGAAGTTGACGTCACTCAGGTCTTTGTTATTGTTTTTTGCCATCTGTGTTTATGAGTAATTCTCACTAAACTGTATTAACCAGACTATAAAAGTCCAAGGTTACACATCGTTTTGTGTGTTGGTCCTTTATACTTCCGGATGGCAATGTTGTGAGCGTCTTCGCCAAGCGCATACTATCTATAGTACTACAGGTGTACCAGCACCTACACTTTGCCAGCAGCCGTTCTTCCTATGGACACATAATCCATGGCACATGAATCGAGTTGAGGAATGTATGTAAAGTATCTTTCTCAAAGACACAAGTAGAGGCTAGAGTTTTTTGCAAGCATTATTGGCCAGACACAATGCCGCTTGTCACCTTTACTTGGTTATATGATAAGAAATGTCAATGTAGGACTACTATTCTCATACTGTTACATAGACGGTGCTTTACCAAGAAACCCTCCACATTCTATATTATTGTCCAGACTTGCAGTAAACTAGCTACTTACCCAAAGAGCGGCAAGCAAATTATACTTTTCAGTGTGTGCTATAGAAACCGGAATAAACATCGTATCAGCCCCAATAACTCACGAACAACGGTACCAGTTTCGATTTTGAGGCTGACTGGAGGTTTTCTTTGACCGCTCTCACCATCCAGCAGTTAATGGGGAAACTGGATCTGTTATATCTGGCCGAAAGTACATTGCAATGTGTTAGCGTCCTATCCATATAGAAGAATGCAATTTAACGCATAAGAGACCAGACTAAAACCTCTTCTCTGTGAGTATTATGTCTCTAAATTACGTACTTTCCTTGTAGCTGAACTATAGGCACTAACTTGTTTTGTAAGAGTATTTCCATGATGTTAAGGCAACAAACTTTTCACATTGCTCTCATTTTATTTTTACCTCCCAATCTCCTTTCTCCCATTCCTCGCCTTATAACTTTGTGCCACGGTGGCACAGTAGCATAAAGTCTCGTCTTGAAACAACAACAAAAACTCCATAGAGGATATGCGCGGTCAGTGACCGGATGAGTGACAATGATTGTTAAACTCTGACTGGGTATTGTGTCCTTGGATAAAACACTAAACCCACACACTATTCAATTCGACCTATATTATATGAATGAGTATAAAGAGTGAAGGATATGACAAGACAGCAAATACAAAAAGAACGGTTAACTTGTGACATGTACTATATGAAATGGTGATGGAAGTTTTAGAACACCTGATATGAACTTGCAAATTTAAAAAAAAAAAAACATTTTTTTTATCAGTACCCCCATCAATCCTGAGTCAGCTGTCCTCGGACAAGGTTGAGGTCACAGAGGGCGAAACAGCCACCATAGTCTGTAACGTCACGGGTATTCCCCAGCCAAATGTGACGTGGTACAAGAGGAACTACCGCACCATTGGTGGCAGCAAGGAACGTAAGTAGTAGTAGTAGTAGTAGTAGTAGTAGTAGTAGTAGTAGTAGTAGTAGTAGTAGTAGTAGTAGTAGTAGTAGTAGTGGTAGTAGTAGTAGTAGTAGTAGTAGTAGTAGTAGTAGTAGTAGTAGTAGTAGTAGTAGTAGTTGTTGTTGTTGTTGTTGTTGTTGTTGCTGTTGTTGTTGTTGTTGTTGTTGTTGTTGGAGTAGTGGTAGTAGTAGTAGTAGTAGTAGTAGTAGTAGTAGCAGTAGTAGTAGTAGTAGTAGTAGTAGTTGTTGTTGTTGTTGTTGTTGTTGTAGCGGTTGTAGTAGCGGGTGTAGCAATAGCAGCAGCAATTGTTATAGCAATAATGGCAATTCGCTCATCTTCTTGACCACAATCATAAATTGTCACAACGATAATCAACATCAACGCTGTTTTTACCTCTGATTCCACAGGTATCGGAGAAGGAGGCGAGATCCTAATGATCAAGAACATCTCCCGTCACTGTGATGACATTTACGAATGTCTTGTTGACAACGGAGTTCCTCCAGCAGTCAGCAAGGCTATAAAAGTCGTTGTACAATGTAAGAGCTTTATATCTATATCATAATTCTTCTTCTTCTTCTTCTTCTTCTTCTTCTTCTTCTTCTTCTTCTTCTTCTTCTTCTTCTTCTTCTTCTTCTTCTTCTTCTTCTTCTTCTTCTTCTTCTTCTTCTTCTTCTTCTTCTTCTTCTTCCTCCTCCTCCTCCTCCTCCTCCTCCTCCAATCTTTCAGGAAAGCAAATCTCATAAAATCATGCTGTATTTATGGCTTCTTTCTCCTCGTCCTCCTCTTGGTCCTCCTCCTGCTCCTCCTCCTGTTCCTTTTCGTTCTCATCCTCCTCTTCCTTCTTCTCATCCTCCTCCTCCTTCTCCTTTTCCTCCTTCTTCTCTTCCAACTCTCCCCCCCCCCCCCCCCCCCACCCCGTGTTCTTCAACGTAAAGACAATCTAAATCTACGAAAGAGATTTAAGACGCATTCAATATTGAAATTTCAAATCCGTTCCCCACGCTGTCTGATTGTAAATGACAGTGTGATGACAATATTTCTACTAATAAATTCATAATAATGTGAAATTGAATGTAAGCTTCAATTTGATTACGAAAACAGATAAAATGGACGTTTCGGGTTTCCCCTTTATCAACAAAACAGGATGAACGAAACACTACAGACGAATTCGTCTGTAGTGTTTCATTCATCCTGTTGATTCTTCTTCTAGGTTCCATGCCTGGTCCAGGCTTCGGATACTGCATGAATTATCTCTCTCCATTCCTCCCTGTCTCTTGCCTTTTCAAACAGCTCTTGGATTGTTAGGCTGGTGAAGCCCTTCAGTTGGTCTATGAGTGTTTTTCTTTGTCTCCCCCGGGCGCGTTTACCAGATATTTTTCCACAACTTGCCAGGTATTCATTCTTATCTTTCCTTACTATGTGTCCGAAAAAGGATAGTTGTCGATCCACTATTAAGGGCATTAGTTTCCTTTGTTGGTATGTTTGTTTTAGCACTTCTTCGTTCGTTTTGTGTGCAGTATACGATATTCTCTGCATCCTGTTGATTAGGAGAGGGTTAACCCTGAATGATTTGGACAGTCCAAATAGTCACGATTCGATAAACAACGGTAGTGATGGCTGAACTAAGCTAAGTACACAGGTATTACGCATTTGTAAGTGTATAAGTAAAATACCCACAAGTTCTACCCGTTATAGAACACAGAAAGCAATGTGTAACTTTGAACGTTTATAGTCAGATTGAGAAAATCTTGTTTTATATATATATATATATATATATATATATATATATATATATATATTATATATATATATATATATATATATATATATATCTAACCACCCAACTTGCGTTCATATAAATAATAGTACAGATATGTGCGACATCTTCTTCATTCATTCTATCGTCAGTAAACAACCGACCATGTTTGTCCGAGGGGGTTGAGGGCGCGTCTCTAATCCCGTGTTTTGATTGATAAATAATCTACTGGTTAATTATTGTATGACACTCGGCTTCTGATTTGTAGGTCCTGGCTCGAGACCCACTGAGAGAAACGCAAATTTGAATTCCTGCAAAAGGCTTTTTTTCTTACATTCTCTCACCTTTCTCTTTTAATCGGTTACCGGTAACAGCGTTGTCTTTGTCCAAAAAGAAAAATTAAATTAATGTAACAGCACTTTTACATGTCTTGAGATACTGTTGGCTTGTGATCTATTGTAAACCGGTTTGAGCACATGAAGTGGATTTTGCATTCTAAAAATAAAAGTCACCTTTTTTCAGTCCCCCCAGATGTGGTGGTGGCCAAGCCCCAGAGAATAGGACAACGTCTTCACAAGGAAACGATCCTGGAATGCCAAATCTACGCCAACCCTCAAGGTGTCACGAAATGGCTGAGGCACGGGATAGAACTGCAGAAAATGAGAAAGGACAACAAGTATGACTGAATTATGTCCCTTTTAAAATTAACTTTCCTTCTTCCTCTTCGTCTTCCTTCTCTCTCTCTCTCTCTCTCTCTCTCTCTCTCTCTCTCTCTCTCTCTCTCTCTCTCTCTCTCTCTCTCTCTCTCTCTCTCTCTTCATATCGAGTCATTAACTTCATATTGACGATGTTTATTTATAAAAAACAACATTTTAAGAATAACGTTTGATTTACAGCACAGATCGGTCGTGTATTGTTAAAGATCTTATTGCTCAGCACGTTATTACACTCAGAACGGGCAGTCCTTCAACAGGATTAAAATAGAAACGATTACTACCAACATTAGATGTAGAAATATCAAAAGTTTACTGCCTAATAACCCTGCATTCGGTTGACAATATCATCGAGTTGTTAGAAGGAGTAGGTTATAAGTACTGGATACTTAAGACTGACAGATTGAAATTTACTCATTGAATTCCTAGTTGTGTATAGTTTTCCGACAAAGTTCAATCTGTTTTGTTTTTAAATTCGTATTAATCTGTCGAGTTCTTTTTCTTCGAGTTTTTCCTCGGGTGGAAATCAATCGGTTGAATAGCTACCTTTCCCGCCACACCAACCACCACCCACCCCCAATCCTCAGATCAAAAACTTGACATTCCTTCATGACCTCCCTATTTTATTTCTTTTTTTATTAATGTTTACAAAAATTTATTGTTATACCCATAAATCCATACTATCTAGCCGCCCACAGCATCTATCTAACAATCTTCCATCTCCAGATACGATGTAGAGGTGATACACAACGACATGGAAAGTTCCATAACTCTTGCTCTTCGAATCAGAGACTTGCTGGACACGGATTACGGCCCTTATGAGTGTGTTGGAAACAATTACATTGGTGAAGATCGGGAAACCATGATTCTTTATGGTGAGTGG
>NC_088361.1:32348125-32353125 GCF_034508935.2 Berghia stephanieae
ATTCTTATTTCCTTGGGTAGGCACTTTACACGCACAACTGCATTTGAAATAGGAGCTAATGAATATATGGCCGTAAACAGTGAAAGGTAGTACAAACAATGCATAATAGGAGATTTCATGAAATCTGATGATTACCTCTCCTTGAATTATGTCAATCAGACTATAAACGTTCAAGGTTACAAACACAGTTTTCTGTGTTAAAACGTTAAATCCTGCCTTCGGATGGTGTGAGTATTATAGCAAAATGCATAGCATCAATAACTACATCTACTTTACAGACTTTATTTTATAATCGTTAAATGTTATAACAAGTTAGTATGTGCATAATATAGGGCCGTATTAACACAATGTGTTAATAAATAAACATGGATTATTCCTAAATCCGTACATATGACCCTCCTCTTCCTACCCAGCTCTCATCAACCAGAATCTTCAAGTCGTTTCTCGTCCCTTTTCTTTTCTTTTTTCGTTTTTTTTTTTTTTTTTAATTTGATGGGTTTTCTGGGTTTTTTGCTGGGGGTTTTTTTTTGGGTTTTTTTTTTTTTTTTTTTGTTTTTGTTTTTGTTTTTTGTTTTTTTTTTTTTTTTTTTGTTTTTTTTTTTTTTTTTGGGGGGGGGGGTTGGTTTGTTTGTTTATTTAACGTGTCGTGTCTTTTTTATACGCTCTTCTCATCTTGTTGACCATTAACATTTCTCCTTTCATTCCTTGATCAGGTAACACATGGACTGTATTTGGCAATAACAACAACGATGGCTCCGGAAATGGCAGTGGCGTCCGCACAACACTGTCTCTATGGCTCTTCTTGTTTATGCTCATCTCCATTCCAACCCTCATTCATGCGACGCCTGTGTCACTCTAACCCTTCATGAAAGTGATGTTACTGTAAAATGACAGAAAAGTTAACGCACCTGACCGTAGCCATCGTTAACTTATAGCCTGACACTGACCAAAAAATGACGTCAAAATGTCAGTCTTAGGCCACAAAAGAAAACAAATCGTGAGTTGTATTCAATAGGCCAACCAATGGAATCACTTGTTTCCTTGAGCTCTACTAACGACAACTCACTAGACGGTGCCCAAACCAAATAATGACGTCAAAATGCCAGTCTTTTTGGGTTTCGGTGTCAGGCTATAACATAACGATGGCTAAGACCTGACCCACTGCATCGACATGACGGAATCTAACGTCTCAACGACGTGACGCGACTAGGACACATCGTCAAGGAGACTAACTGCATTGTAATACCATCACCATGACACGGCTTAATTATAATAACAACAACATCGACATAAAGTCAAAAGCAACTTCAGCATGACGTCATTTTGAACAATACCAATGTGACAACACTGTAATAATATACGATTCTTTCATCTTTGTATTTATTGACGAATTATTTTTATCGCGCCCAATAACACAACGAGCTTGCCGCGAGTATGTATTATTGCACGATAAAAATATAACGAGTCACATTGTCTCTCCAAGTAAGATTATTAGATATTTTGTAACCAAATGGTATGGTATTAGTACACTTCTATTCATCATAATTTGTATCTTTCTCCTGCTTGAATGAGAATTTGACTCAAAACTAAAAACGTTAGATTTGTATGCATGCGCACCAAAAGATTATTTTTAATTGCCATTCAACTGTCTTTTACACCTAGTTTCACACCAGTAAAATGTGCGAGAATATTCTGCAATTCTGTAAAAATTTTATACAACGTGTTCAAAGCATTATTCAACGATTACGTATTTACTAAGAAACGATAGGGTTTTCCAATGAGAGGGGTGGAATAATATTTCATCGATGACAATGGCGCCTCCGTAAGACGATATTATCATGACGCCACTGTAAAACAACACCAATGTGGTCCTACTGAAACACTTCATCGATGCGATTGTAGTGTATTATTTTTTCAACGTGATGACACTTCAACACAGCACCAACGCGAAGTGTGGCAGTGAAAGACACACTGTATCACTGCATTCTAACTTGACACAACATGACACTAATGCAAGACAATATCATCACGACATCAGTGTGACATGACGGAGACGTGGTTCTTCTGTAACTTAAAATTGAAATGTTTTTTTTAAGTCATCAAAGTGAATTCTAACACATTTCCAACTTGACGCAAATGTAACAACACATCAGCGCCTATTATATCACTATACAACCGTAGCGCAACTTTAGCCAGAAATATGAGAATAATTTAACTCTTATCAATGTGACGCAAAGATACGACTTCACCAAGGTAATGTCATCAAAACATTTCATTAACACGACATTATTGTAACACTTCATTGACGTGATACCGTTGTAACACTTTATTGACGTGATACCATTGTAACATTTTATTGACGTAATACCATTGTACCACTTCATTGTATGGATGCCACCATGACACTGCATTGACGTGACAAAATAGTAGCACTCCATCGACATGATGCAACTGAAATATTTGACTGGATGCTAGTGATTGACGTGAACTTTTTGTGATACTTCATCTGACATTTCATCGTGATGCCACAGTAACATTTCATCGGCGTGGCGCTATTGTAATACTTCGTTGACGTGGTATATGTTAAAACTGTACCAAACTGTAACAATTCTTACGTGTGACCCATTGTAACTTTTCGTTGTCGTGACGCCACTGTTAAACTAAATTAACGCCAACATCGTTGTAACAAAATATCAAATTGATATGATGTCATTCAAGCACGTCATCGACTTGCCATTGCCATTTTTTAAGGACAAAACATCATTGTAACACGAGCACTACGCCATTGAAACATCCCAACGACATGATATTATTGTGACAGCTCATCTACGTCATGTAACACTGCATAGATTCACCATTGTAACAATTCATAGATGTAACCCAGACGTGAGGCCATTGTAACACTTCATCGATATAACGCCATTGTTATACTTTATCGACGTGACCTCATTACAACACTTCCTCGAAGTGACGCCATTGTAACGCTTCACCAAAGTGACGCAATCGTCTTGTGTCAATTCATCGACGTTATTCCATTATTACACCCTTGAACATGACGCACACCGCAACATTTCATCGATGTATTAGATTGCAACACTTAATCGACGAGATGACATTATAACACCACGTCAAAGTTATTTTCTAACAACGTTCCCAAAATTTTCTCCAACCAGATCTCTTATAATTTTACTGATTTTCGGCGGTCTAAAACAAGACAAATTTTTAACCTTTGCTATAAAATAAATACAACAACGCAAAGCAAATTTAGTATTCTCTGTAATTTACATTTTGACAAAAATGTGTTATATATCTATTGTGTTATTGTTGGTTTTAATAAATGTCTACGGGATTTTTAAAAATTATTTTTTGCAAACACGAATTGGACAACTTAATAGACATACCTAGCTAATCCAAACTAGGTTGATAATTGTTTTGTCCTCGAGAAAGGAACGTGTACTCCCATTGTGAGCAGAAGGTCACGCTGTCTTCTATCCCCTTATGTCTGTTTTCCGAGTTGCTATCTATCTTTGCTTTGGAATGGGATTACTTAGTTTTGTCCCAGCCCTGGGTGGATTCCTTGACTGGGAGAGAAACAGTCAAATGAATAGTTATTATTTTTTTCACTATAAATCATCTCTCTGTTATGTATTGTTAGTTATGTATTCTGTCAACATTTGAGTATGTTCCTCTTAGTGGGATTCTAGGCTGGTGTCTGGATGAGACTTTAAGTTGATCTCAAACTGAGTACATTGATGGTATGCTCTTGGAATCTACATCTGTTCCATATTTGAACCAATTCCCCTTTGTCTTACTTTTTTTTTTTGAGTGCTTTGTTTGAAAATCTAGAATACTTGACTATTCCATTTTTTTCTATTACTGGCGCTGATATGACTTAAATGTGTCAAAAGTGCTCTAAAACCCTTAAAGACAAATAAACAAAGGAACGTGTAACACAAGTAACCAAACTTGACTCAGGCGTAAATGAGTAAACATTCTAACCAGTAGCAGGTAAAGTGGGACATACTATTGATATTGTGTTTCAACAAATTACTAATTTGGAAGGCGGGAGGAGCCAATAGTTTAAAAGGGATGATTCACTTATAGGCGGATGCACTCGGACGTCTCATGGGACGTTTTAGCGTTGAACGATGGAACTCAAAATACAGTCTATATAAAAATAATTCAATATCCCCAATTTGATTGGTTATATAGAAAAACAAAACTCGAACTAAGCGTTGCAGTTGATCGCTTACGAAATTGATCAGCTTGTACGAGCACCAAATTTAAAATAGTCAATAGGCTTCAAAAGTCGTGATGTCACTTCCCTCGTAATGACGCATGGTAACTTAATAACTGGTTCTAAACTATCGGAACACTTCTCCGACGAGCATAAATGTGTATCCAGAGGAGAAAAACATTATAAACCTGATAATGTTTTGACTTTTCTACATTCTGATCACATGACATGTAAAAAAAAGTTCTAGCCAGCATGAAGAATATAAAGTACCGATTTGATTTTCTTTGTTTAGAACCAAGCTGCTCGTTGGGCGGACGTGACATCAGACTTTTGAATCCTGGAAGGTCATATCAAATTCTGATGAGTGAATTTTGCAGGATGTGTTTCACGAAAGTTTAATTTATTTATTTTTTTTTTTTACACAGACGGACTTTAAAATGGAGATAACGTTTAATGACTAATCTAAAATGTATTGAAAATTGCTTTAAATTATTTAAACTGTTCGTTAATATCAGAAGCGGTTTGTCAAATGGGGAATATTGAGCTGAGTTGACAAGGGATGTTTTACAAATAATTCTTGTTAAGCGTTTTCAACCACGTGCAGTTATTTGCATGTCTGATAACCCAATTCCTTTGAGTTCATTATTGTAATGGAAATCTCAAAAAATGACCCAAAATATTGTCTATTATAACAATGTTAAACTAGGCCCATAAGTGGGTTCGGATGTCAGACCTGCATAAATGTATACGTTAGTTTTCAACA
>NC_088361.1:32358125-32363125 GCF_034508935.2 Berghia stephanieae
GCCTCCATCGGCCTAATGGCTCTGTAGGACTTTTTTTAGACGGGCATTGCTTGGGGGGGGGGGGGGGGGGTTGCAGTATTACGTATACTCGGGACCATGGTCTTAAAGATAAGAATGAATGAAGTTGACGTCACACAGCTCTTTGTTGTGACCTCCAGTTAGGTGATTAGTTTTTACCAAAGTCCCTCTAACTTAAACGTAAAAGTATACACCATGGTTATGTCTGTTGGTGCGATTCATCTGATGGACTGAGCTACTCAGCGCAATGCATCAATAATGAGTGTGACTTACTTCCTCATCATATTATTGTTATCGGGAGTAAAATTTATTTTTTACAATTGTAAGGGAGGCAACTGTTGTTTAAGCTGGTTTATTTGGATGCCATTTTTGGTTACTTCCCTTGTGGAAAATAATGAAGGAAGAAGCTGATATGAATGAACTCAAGAATGGAGGGACTGAATATTCTTTTTGTCATGATCTCTCCCATTATTTATCTGGAGAATGATGTAGACCTGTTTTAATCAAAGCAGAAATTGATGGTATGCGTTTAAACTCACCAGTTGATTCGTTACAATACAAAACCTATGAATAGACGTTAAAGTTTATAGTAGTCTGATTGAGAGAATTCAGTGATAACTAATAATTCAATTGGCGATCTTAAAACAATTTTTTTAAAAAGAGCTGAGTGACATCAATTTCATTCATTCTATGGGTTACAGTGTGATGCCATGGACACTTCAATAATAAACGATGAAATGTGGGTTTCACTAAAGTCCGATGCGAAACTCATTAATTGCTTTCTTTGTGATCATGGTCAGGCTTGTAGTTTCTGCCCATCTTTGACAATACATTTTTTTTCATTTATTAGGCCAGAATTCATCATTCTAAACATTGAAGAATAAAGACAAAAAGACTATATATATAATGAACATTTATATGGCAGGTTTTCATTAATTTACCATGTTCAACGTGCTTCACAATGTTTCATTTGATCACTCTCAACTTGTTTTTTTTTTCTCTTAATTTGAAACTCGTTGAGTTGACCGAGCGATACAGCAATATATGCTCTGTAACGAGGGATTCCCAAGTTCAAGATGCAAGTTGCTAATGGACAAATTGTTGATTTTAAACATTTCTTTGATAGACTATCTATTTTTATGTTGTTGTAGACTACCTCAGTGACAATAACGATCTCCTTGACAATGACAAATATCAATTCGCCTACCAAACAAACTAGGAGTCGAGGATGCTCTTCTCACAATCATCAAGCTTATCTCCAGTCATCTTGACAATTCTACTAACAACTTCTGTCGCATCCTGTACGTTGACTTCTCTTAGGCCTTCAATGCCATGAACACCACCACACTCTTGGGAAAATTGCACACCCTCAACTTTTTTGAATACCTAAATAAATGGTATAACAGCTTTCTCGTCGAGCGTCCGCAATATATTAAAATCGGCGCCCAAACATCAACAACAAAAGTCCTATCCAATGGATGTCCACACGGATGCGTAAGTTCGCCTTTACTGTATATCCATTATACCAACGACTGACTGTGTTGGTATTAACAACCCAAGAGAACTACATCATCATCAAATAATATGCAGATGACACCGCAGTACTCGGCCTACTATGAGATTTAAAAAATCCGAAGAAAACTACTTCAAAGAGATAGTTCAGTTCACGGAATGGTGCTCAGAAAACCGCCTTGAGCTCAATGTCACGACACAAAAGAGTAAGTCTTCGACACGCGGAAGACAAAATTACAACCAACACAAATCAGGCCAGTTACCATCAATAACGAATCTGTGGAAACGATCAAAATCTTTAAATATCTGTGCATTACAATCGATGATGGCCTGCGATTTAAAACTCACATTCTTAACATCATCAAAAAAAATGCATTCAGCATCTCCACTTTCTCAGAAAACTAAACTCCTTAATGTTAAAACAACAACACTGGTACAAATAATATATAAAGCCCTCATTCTAAGCGTAATGACCTTCGGTCTAGGACTTCATATACAGGACAGATCATTGCCCACTTACTGCATCCTACGGGGCCGTTCGTTTTTTTCCTATATAACAGTACCCCTGTCGTCAGGCTGTAATGATATGCAGATGTCGGTGACAAAGGCATTCCTTTCTCGTCTTTCCCCCAACCGTTTCCCCATCGGTATAACCATCTGGTACATCACGATTCGGAGTGAAGGAGAAAGCAAAACAGCAGAGAACAATTAAAGGGGCGTCGAGTCGAACATTATAAACAAGAAGCTAGAAAACCTGGGTCATACACTAAAGCGTTGCCGTTGAAAGAAAGGACTTCAGCATTCTCATACAACGAAGGCATCCACTCCATGGCGAATGTACTCACTTCTACCAGGGAAACGTTACAGAGAGTCGAGGTGTCGCACAAATAGACACAAATTACAACTCCATATTTGTCTCATTGGCCATCAAAGCATTGGACCAATATTACTCCAAGCCCAAATTCAATAGATGGATTAAATAGAGAAGATATACAATACCATCATTTTTATCGTCTTCATCATCATTATGATCAAAGTCAAAACCTCTATTTTTGGTCATCACAAGAATAATAAAAATCCTCATAATCATCATTATCACAATCATCATCATCATCATCATTATTATCATTATCGCTATTATAGATTATCACCCCCTTGAAAATCATCATCTTTATATTTATCACAGAATGTTATCATCACAAACATCATCATCACCACCACCACCAAATCCACCTCCACCACCACCATCCTCATCGTCATCATCATCATCACCATCATCATCATCATCATCATCATCACCATCATCATCATCATCATCATTATCATCACCATCACCATCGTCATCATCATCACCATCATTATCATCACCATCATCATTATAATCATCTTCACCACTATAATCCTATTATGATTATACACCACCAATATCCATAATATTATCCTTTATTTAACTCTCCCATTGGCGACCTTATCACTCTGCCGAGCTCTGGTATTCATTCACAACTAGCAAGTGGGTGATGTGAGTAAAATATTGTTAGATTGTCATCGAGGTGTACTTATATACATTGTATACGTCTGTTATCATCCATCTGTTTATTGACCATGCTCAACGTCGCTTGCCTTCGTTACAGTACAAAGCACCTGGAATCCTTAGCAATCAATCACAGAAGGCTGTGACTCTCCGACTCCAGTTTATGAATGAACACAAATGTTGCATGTTATTCCTCACCTTGCATGTTATTCCTTTCCATAAAAGGTAAAGATTTACTACCACCTGTTGCTGACAGTTTGTACAAACAATGTGAGTCATAACGTGTATTGTGCCATATAAGGCAATACACATGATAGTTTGCGCATGTCTGAGGTGGATTGTTATTTCCGTCCCGGTATCGAAATTCCGAAAGGCGGATGTGATCTTCTAGTGAAGAAAACACACCTCCTCTCCCCCGTCTCTACTGCTAGGACGATTTGGACTTTTTTGACGACTTTTTTTTAGACGTCCTATTACCTCTCAAACAAAATGACCACTATCACTTTGAGTAAGTACATTTTTTTAACACTCGCAATACGAAATATTGCCTCAGATCAAATGCACTAACTTATATTTATATTCCTGCTTTGAGTTGAGTATTAGATTGTATCTTGTGATCAGGAAATCAAACTCTATTTTGTGACGTTCCATCCCTTTCTCCTCCTAGTCCTATGTGCGAAGTAGATCAAGTTGGATTTTCAGTCAATAAATTAAAGCCTCTATCCCTCTTAAAAATAACTGTAATATAGCTTGAACAAGCACGAGTACTTGAAACGGTTGTAGACTGATAGAGAATTAGCGTTCTTCTCTTTAGTTCAGTTCAAGAAACTTTTTGCTGCTTGCCAATTGCCAGTTTCAGTTAAAATGTGACCCTCCGCCTCGAAACGGTATTAAGTCGGGATTTTCAATTTTTTTTTTTTTGTACTTGTACCCAACCAAAGCTTATTTCATGCCTGACAATTTGATACCAAATTTATAAAATTCTGATTATTCATTGCCGAGATATAACCGTTTGAAGTAGGGAGAGTGTAAGTTAGTAAAAACCAAGTTTTGAGAAAATCGACTTTGAAGTTGAAGCACCTGTTTCAGTTTCACGCAGAGTCGAATCAATGGGCAAAGATAAGTCCTTGGATACGGGCATTGACAATTTAACAAAAGTAATAAAATTTGGCATGAGCTAGTAACATATTTAATAATGTGCATACACATTTTTGAAACAATCCAATTGTTACTTTTGTAATTTGTCGTCATTTATTATTATAATGTAAGATGCCCTTAAATTAATAAAACAACCCACAAAATGCCGGCGATTTAATGAAATTGCAGAAATCATTGAAGACTTTTTGACAGTTATTATCAAGCTCTAGAACGTGCTTCCTCCCGGTCCTTGTAGAAATAGCAAAATGATGAAAGATGTCACAGAACTCTCTCAAATAGGTAATCAAATAATTGTCGAGAGCAGAAACTAGAAACGGTTCGGAGATATAGTCACTTCGTTTAAATTATGATGCTTATTCTGTAATCATCTGAGTATACCCATTTTGGTTTCGGCAGTTTTAGTGTGGAATTTCTTGATACTGGCAATGTCAGTTTGGAATTTCTTCAGACTAGCTACAGTGATATTTCACTTTTGGATATATAGTGTTTAACAGTCCCCTTTGCCTCACATTTTCTTTGCTGCATGATAGCTAGATCCAAATATTTTTACCATTCTGCCATCTGTCTTTTTTACTGGCTCTGGAATAGGTAACATAAAAGTGTCACAAGCTCTGTAAAATCCAACAATCACTTAAGTTATAGCACTTATGAATTAATGAATAACAATATTTGTATTTATTAAACTGGATTTTATTTCATTCCACTATGACATCACAGTTTTTACAATTAGTCATCTTTGTGTAATGCAATTTGAGTCACATCTCAGATGCTGCTCTCTTAG
>NC_088361.1:32368125-32405625 GCF_034508935.2 Berghia stephanieae
CATTTGTGAGTAGATCACACCAAAATCAACAATATTATTTTGTTGACATGAAATATGTTTTGATTGTTTCTTGTCTATTAGATCTTTTAATCTATGTATTTTTTATTAGTATTACATGTAGTGTTTTAACAAGTTTACAATGTATTACCCTACAAACTGTGGAGTGAAGAAGAAGAAGATGCGATTGTAAATTTAGATTGTGTTTCTCAAGGAAAGAAAAGATTTGATCATTTCAAGGGTGTGTGTATGTCAAAGCCAATGTAATTTTGAGATTCGACTACTCCTTTTATTTCATATATCAATTGATTAAGATTTTCAAAGGAGTCAATGTACTTTACAATTCAGATTTGAGTCTTTTCAAATTGTTCGGGTTCATTATAATCTATGGATATCATGGGTCTTATATTTCCGATATTTCAAGTCTTTAATAATAATAATAATAATAATAATAATAATAATAATAATAATAATAATAATACTTTATTGCATCCCAAAAAGGAAATTTTTTGTACAGACGTGTTATAATTTACACATAAGATAAAAATACAATGGAAATAGGATGTATATATATAAAAAAGGAGCAGCTCTATAACCAGAGCTGCGCTTTATAATATGAATAATTTCAACACTGTAAAATAGTTAAAACTGTCACTATAAATTGAAAATTGAAAAGATTGCAAAACAAATAAATTAATATTTATATTTTTAAAAAGTAAAAATGAGAAATAATTATATAAAATGATTATTGCTTGTTGTTATAAAGCCTAATACTGGACGGCAGAAAAGATTTTCGGTGTCTCTCTGTTTTCGTTGAAATAGAGAAAGGGCGACCACTTCTTTCTGACATAATAATTGATGGTCTTAGTGGATGATACTGGTCATTTAATATTTTAGTTATTTTATTTATACAAAATTTCTCGTATAAAAGATCTACATCGTCAACATCATTTATATAGCGTTTAATGGATTTTTTAATATTTGAATTTATTTTGTTCCTTTCCACTGCTAAGCAATTGCCTCCCAAGCTGTTATACAAAATGACAAAACACTTTCGATTACTGCTCTATAAAATAATGTGCAGAGGGTTTTATCTATTCTAAACTGAGAGAGTTTTGATAAAAATATGTACGTCTGCACATCTTATGCCTAATTATTTTCAAGTGTTCATCCCACTTGAGCCTGTCATCAATCGTTACACCAAGGTATTTGTAGTGAGGAACTCGCTGGACGAATTGGTCCTTTAATTTTAACGGTTCTATCGGTTCCTTCACTCTCCTAAAGTCAATCACTAGCTCCTTTGTCTTGCTTATGTTAAGCTCTAGGTGGTGGGCATCACACCAAGACACAAATCTATCAATTTCTTGCCTATAAGCCACTTCGTTGCCATTTGTTATGAGGCCTTGAAGAGCGGTGTCATCTGCAAACTTTATTAAAGGTACACTCAGGTTTTGACTTCTACAGTCATTCGTGTATATTGTGAATAATACAGGGGACAATACACAACCTTGAGGAGCCCAGTATTTGTAGTTATACAGGAAGATTTGTTTTGTCCTAATTGAACATATTGTGCTCTCTCCGTAAGAAATTCGAGCACCCAAGCAATTATATACTTGTTTAAATTCAGACTAGTCAATTTTTGAACAACCAACTGAGGTTGCATTGTTGGATTTGTGCTTGTGTCTGGATGAGACTTATAGGTGGTCTCAAACTAAGTACTTTGATAGTGTGCTCTTGGAATCTACATCTGATCCCTATTTGTTTTCCACCAATGGATTTGCTGCTGAATCCATTACTTTCACAGTTTACAATTAATCTTTGTGTATATCAGACTGGCAATTAATCTTAATTAGATTTTTTCTTTCTTCTCTCTTGTAAACAGGAAGCCAAAAACTTTGTCAACTGTGCCCGTTATTCTCCGAATGGAGAAATTTATATCACAGGAGGTTCAGAAGGAAAGGTAATAGCACATTACATGTCACATTTACTTGTTTTCACCATGCTCAATACACATCTCTATGCTTCATTTATACCCCCAGAAGGCTGATTATAATACTTATTTCCATTTCACGCAATACAAGTAATCTGTTTATGGTAGCCATGTGGTCGTGTGATGTGACATTCACTTTCGGATAGGAAGGTCCTGGGTTTGAACTCGCTCAGCGCATAGTTGTGTCCTTGGAAAAGGCTCTTTACTCACATTCTCTCACTGTACTCAGGTGTAAAATGAGTACATGTCAGTTCACCTCCTTGTCTCTGCTGAAAAAAAATTGTAATATTGCCTAACAGTCACGTGTTGTCACGTGAGGGTCATTGACCCTCTGTAAAACGCTATGAGCATGTTTAGGTGAGATTGCGCTATATAGAAGCTCAGATTTTTGGTTTGTTTTTTGTTTTTAAGTGTTAAATTTGTGTTAACAATGTCATTGTAGATGTCGGTTCGAGACCCGCTTCAGGCACTTTCGTTTTTATCATTGGGCAAGATTATTAACCCCCAATTTGGTCACTTGGACAACATGGATGATTCCTGTTGACATCAGACATCCTGTTTGATGGATTATCTATATTCCTTCATGGAATGCCAAGGCGACGGGATCTAATGGTGCTGTTTTTTTGTCAATGTCTTGGGGTCAGTATCCCTCATCCCAACAATGGCCACACTTAACATTGCTCGACATGTGTCATTTAGTGAAACCTTGTAACACTCGCTTATTAAACACATTGGCTGATTTCTCTGAAGTTTATTTGGTTTTGATCATCACCAAACTCCCTTCTGCTACACAAATTGACATTTAATGCTGACTTATTCCCTTGTCAGAGCTTTGGCAAGTCATGAAACAGTGTTTATAGTCAGTTAGTGACCGAATGGGTAATGATATGCTCGTCTCATCATATCATAATAATATCACCATATGCCTACACCCGGACATTGAATTAATTGTAATGGTAATTGTTGTTATAATCTAGCAATTAAACAATCTGAAAATTTTTATGGAAATTAATTTCAATTCACAACATTTCAATGTACACATACTCTACTAACTGTTTAACGTTAATTAGATTAAGTCAACAGGAATTGGATTTCAAAAAGTTCCCTTTAAAGATTAGAGATTTTTCACTTTGACCTAATTTAGTTCTGAGGTCAAATCTGCACGTTCTTAAATAAAGTAGAAAACTGTTGTCTTTGAAAATATCAATGCAAAAATAATCTAAATCAGACCTGGACTGAGAAAATTGGTTTGTCTGATGGCTACTGCCATTTTCAGAGACCCCATTCTTCTGCAAAAGCGAAATTCCTCTATCCTCATGAAAGCTTGCAAAATCCACAGATTCTTCGTCCTCCATCCCGTAATTATGGTGTCATGAAATTAAGAACATCAGTGCAGGCCGATCTATTTGCACTATTTCCTCCTTTACAGCTACTTTTCCTCCTTTTTTAAAATTCTAGAATGGGCCTCTGCATTTTGTGTATAATAGGAAAGCCTAACTATTTGACTTTATTTTATCCAATTATCGCCAAATCATTCAATGATTATTTTTTTGGATTTTTTTTTTAAATTTTTTTTTTCTTCCAGAGGTACTGGGTGGGGATCCTGACCTCTCATAGCGGGCAGGGAGGTACATACTGTGTCTTCTATCGCCTTATATCTGTTATCCAACATGCTTTCTGTCTTTGTCTTGGAATGGGATTACTTGGTTTTTTCCTGGCCCTTGTCGGAGTCCTGGCTGGAAGGGAAACAGTCAAATGCATAGTTATTGTTTTGGGAGATGATATTTTTTTCCTTGTAAATCATCTCTCTGTTATGTATTATTATATTTGTTATTGTTAATGTTTAATGTAAGCATTTGAGTGTGTTCCTCTTTGTTGGATTTGTGCTTGTGTCTGGATGAGACTTATAGGTGGTCTCAAACTAAGTACTTTGATAGTGTGCTCTTGGAATCTACATCTGATCCCTATTTGTTCCCAATTCCCCTATGTCTTACTTTTTCTTGGGTGCTTTATTTGTAATTCTAGAACTTTTTACTATCCCATTTTCTTCCTTTTTACTGGCGCTGATATAACCTAAATGTGTTGCAAGCGCCGTAAAACCCTTAAAAACAAAACAACATCTTCCAGAGGTTTGTAACCCATGGCATTACTCTTTATAATAATGATAGTCAAAATAATAACATTGCAATTTAAATGAATTCAGGTGTTTAAACATAGTGGGAAGGAAGAAAAAATACCCAACATGTTTTTGGATTTTAGTCACAAATTTATTCCAATGATGATGATGTTGCCTTTTTTTTGTATTTGGATCAGATGTGGATGTATGATGGTAAAACTTCAGAGTTCATGGGTGAACTTGGAGAACCGAAAGCCCATGCTGGTGGAATCTATTCTGTAAGTATTTTTGTCACAGTTTAATCACTATCCATTAGTTATCTGGATTGCTTTAAAACATGACAAGAAGATGCATTGGGAGTCATGACTATGCAGATTAGTCAATATTACAAAGATAATATATGTGAACAGAAATAAAGAGAACAATGGGATTGATTTTGTGAGACTTATTTTTTGTTTCTTAAATGACCATTGTGAAAGATAGAGTGTCGGTAGAAATTTTTTTTTATTGAATGGTCTGATATTAGTATTTTCTTTGTTTGCTGAATGTTCAAATGAAATTATTCTACTTATTCACCCCATGGGGAATTTTGATTCGAGCTGAGACTGAAATATCTAAGAATCAGATCACTGTAGTACCACAAAGTGAACAATAGGGTTTACATTGCATTCTCTATGTCAAAACTGTGGCCTGAGACAGGATCCCTGGGGAGTTAGTGTCATGCGCTCTCCCCTTTGCCAAATTATATTCCCTTGCTGATAGCTTATTAAGGAGTTTTGACCAGAAAAGGTAATTTTGTTTTACCCCAAATTCAATGTTTTTCGCCATTTTGCTGCACTCAGCCAATGATTCATGTATTACCTTACTTATCATCTCATTGCCAGTTTTCATTCAGCCCTGACAGTAAAAAGCTGTTGTCTGTATCCGGTGACAAGACAGCCAAAATTTGGGACATTGAATCCAGGAGTTGTGATATGTAAGAGTTTTTATGGATGACTTGCCAGTCGTTACCCCTTTAATCATCATTTCTTTTAAGTCATAATTGGTGACCCACTGCCTCAAGTCTATTATTATTGTCAGTCAAACTTGGCTCAGAAAATATAAATTGGTGTCAAAATAATTATAATTGCAATATTTTAGTTCATTGTATTCTAGTGATCTCAATATATCAGTTGGTAGAGGACCAATCTCATAGGCAAAAGGACCAAAATCAGCTGCGGAAACAGTTTTGTTTGGGTTTTTGTATTTTACTTTTTTTTTCTTTTCTTTTTCTTTCTATACATAGTGATTGGGTAGCTTGGACTTTTATATATGATGGTCTATACTTTGTGATATTCTTATCCAAAGGCAACCAAGCAATTATTACTATCTCTCTCTACTGAAACTGAGATTGTTTTTCCAGCTTTAATGGGCCTAACCGATTTGAGTTTTTTAAGTCAACTTCAATTTTTTTTTTTATTGAGACAATTGCATTAAACTGAATAATTAATGACTGCTGTCTTTTTTTAAGGATGTGCCGATAGAACACTTGATTCACAATCAAACAAACCAGATTGGTTCCCAGGTGCGGTGGGCTAGCCCCCTGTCCACCCAGCAGTGATTAGGTTTAGGGAAAATAGATTTACCCCTATCTGAATGTAGCAAACAATTTCTATTTTCCTTTTAATGCTATTGAGACCAGAATAAACTCCAGCACCTTGAGCCTTCTTACTTTGAAGGATTAATTTTACTTTACCTTTTTAAATTTAATTTTTTTTTTTTCTTCTTTTCTTCCAGAGAGTTTGTTATGGGCAAAGATGTATTAGACATGCAGGTTGGGTGTGTGTGGCAGGATGACCACCTCATCACTGTGTCCTTATCTGGTTATATCAACTTCCTGGACAAAGCCAACCCATCCCAGCCCAAAAAAATCATCAAGGTGAGCAAAAGAACCTTTGACCTTTGACCACCATGGCCGGGCTATTTTTGCTGTTGTGTTGACATTAGATAGATAGGATGAAACAGAGAGAAATGAATATGCTTGTATATAAATCACATGTACAATTTAAGCATACTCAATGTGCTTTATTTATTATCCGAACAGGTCATATGGAACCAAATTTCCATTACATTCAGTGAAAGCCACCTGTTAGTATTCCTTTTATGCACTAGCACTCTGATATATACACCACTGTCCATAACTAGGCACAATGCAACCCACTTATAACAACATCCCATTCATTATGTATGTATGTCAGTCTTTTTTTTTCCCTTTATCTTTACAATTTACAGTAATGGAATTTCTAATATAACAAATAAAATTAAACAAATCTTGCATATATCGACATACCGACTTCTTGCCATCCCCACAGTGTTCTTGATGCTTATAAAAAGACATTCCTACTTAAAATAGGTCTTACCTAAATACAATCTAAATGTTAAAGTAAGAGTAGGGGTGAGAATGACTGGTCACACAAAAAGGAGGAAATTTCTCAAGATGTAACTGAAAATGTGTCTCATAGAAATTTTTGTCACCATTCGGAGGAATTTCAAAAGTTGAAAGACTAATTACAACATATAAAATCTTATCGACTTAGAGAATGGTACCATGTAATCATACAATGTCAAAGGCCACTGCCCACCTCCAATTTTCAATTTTTGAAAAATACTTGTATTATTTGTTGGTAGGTATAATGTGGTAATGGTTATAGTCCTAGTGGTAGAGATGATGGTGTAGTGCTAGTTGTAGTACTCGTGATAGGTAGCATGCTGTTGTGGTGGTTGTGGTAGTGATGATATAGTGGTGGTGGTGGTAGGGATAATGGATGATGTGATAGTAACTGGAGTAATGGTGGTGGTAGGGAATTTCACTTATAGGTAGTAAATTTTAAAGCTGGATTTCCCTGGACACCCTGCCTTTGTACAAGTTCATAGATACATGGTAGCACTCAGTCGCTGTACCTTGTAAATAATCGCTTATATTTAATTGTTTTTTTCCCTTGCTATTTTCAGGGCCACAACAAGCCAATCACTTCCTTGGAAGTGTCAGCAGACGGATCAGCCATCTATTCTGCCAGCTATGATGGCTTGACTGGTAGGTAGCACATCTGGCAACTTACCTTTATCAAGTTTTCTTTTTCTCTCATTGGAAGAAGATGGACTCACACCCAAACATATAGAGTTGTCTCTATACATTAAATTGTCACCCAGAACTGTTGGATAGCTGGGTCCATTAGATTGAGCACAAAGTCTTATCCACGATATAGGCAAGTTATTGTTTGCAGTGTCTGTTTAGCATACAAACACTGGATCAAACTACATCCCACTGATCCCCAATCTAATTAATACCCTCCCCCTCCCTACCCCTCCTTCTCTTCTCTTGTCCTCTTGTTGGAATATGAGAGTGTGTTGTGATTTATAAAGATTTTCACTTGTCCATTTCATTTCCCCAGTGGAGTGGGATGTAAATACTAGCAACAACGAGACATTTTCTGGTAAAGGCCACACCAACCAGGTGATAGAGATGGTCCTAGATGGAGACATATTAGTATCTGCAGGCTGGGATGACACAATACGATTCCACAAGGCAGCACAGCGGGAGTATGGGTAGGTTGAAAATTGCTGGCATTTTGATCATAATTTTTCCTATTATTTATCCTGTGATTAACTTCAAGCCCAGCTTTTTTTTCAACAAGTGACCATTATTTAGCAGTGATGTGGCTTGTGCTTCATTATCTGTCATGGTTTCTCTTCATTGTTTATCTTACTATAAGTTCAAACTTAACTTTTTAGACATGAGAGCAGTCAGAGTTGTGTAGCTCGCTACTGTTCTCATTGTGCAAGGTGAAAAGATATATCGAGATTCAATATCATCAATTAAAAGGTCAATAATTTGTTTTTCTTGTATCCAGGAATAGCATCAAATTAGACTCCCAGCCACAGGCTTTGGATTCCAAGAATGGTGTCGCTGTTGTTGTCTGCATGAAAGAGGTTGGTTGACATGAGTTTTATGTCAAGTTTTATTGCAATAATAGTTGATAACATAAATGGTCCTTTTTCTTTAAATTTACTGGAAAGTTTGCAGTCCCCATGAAGCTTTGATTTCTTACTGCTGGACAATGAAGCTTGGAGAATGGTTGAGCTCACACTACACTTCAATAGCCTTTCAACAGCATTTCAAATCTTTATTTATGGGAAATTGCAGTTCTAATGGAAAAGTCTCTTCTACCCCAACCTTCTCCACAACATTGTCATATTCTGAAAAACACATTTTAGAATTGAAGCCCCAGGTTTGAGAGTTTTTGACAAGATGAGGGTTATTTTAATAGATTGATATTTGAAGGACGAATTCCTTTTCTTTTAGTCCTTCAGAACCAATAGGTCCATGGAGCTGGAGTTTATCCCAGTTTCTGTGGTGTTAAACGGACATTAGCAATTGCTTCCTTTCCTTTGAATAGGACGCTAGCCTATTGCAAAGTCCTTTCCGCCAGATCTTAAGACTACCGAATCACTGCTTGGTGGAGAAGGGATTGCCCAGGATTGATCTCAGTCCCTTTTCATGTGAAGCACTGAGTTAGTAGGGCCCCCAAACGATATGAGTTTTTAAATGTGTTGTTTTGTGGGGTTTTTTTAGAATGAGGTGGAACATTTGTAAGTCTCTTTATTGTACTATTGTACTTCCTGGACTAAAACATCTTTGGTTTGCTATGAATGTTTTAGTTAGAAAAAAACATAAGCATGCGTTTAAGAAACCATTTTTTTCTTAAGATGAGAGTAATGAACACTATCTGACTATCACCTACAATTAAACATCCACTGTCATCATGTGTGAGAAACTGGATGTATACCGAAGCTGAGCACGCTGTTAATTTCCCCTGGGATTATCTTTCTGATCTTATCTTGGAACTATAGCTGCCTGTGACTCAAGAATGTTGTAGGCATTGAACTCTAAATTTAATGTCCAAAGCACTTTGTACCATAATCCCTTTGCCTTGATGTAGCAATGACCCAAACAGGTTTCAAACGCTGTTTTAAGTGTTGTAACTGAAGATTTTCAAATATATTGACATGTTTCTAATGTCGTTTTGGTTCCAACTGTAAATATATCTGTTTCAGGATGGTAACAATTTTGATGTTTAATTTTGCTATTATTTTCTCATAATAGCAAAACTTAATTTTTTGAAAAGGTGTTTTAATCTTCAATTTATTTCTTGGATCTTGTAGATTGTGGGCACAATTATATGATGTCATTACTCACTCACATTTTTTTCTTTTGATTTCATTCGCATAATTTTTGCTTTTGTGTTTATTTATATACTTTTTTTTTTCATTATCTCCTTTCAGATTATAGTATTTTCAACTTCTGGTAACAAATTGTCAACCCTGCCCATCAAATATGACGGGAAGAGTTGTAGTATTCACCCCAATGGAACACAGGTGGCTGTAGGAACGGTGAGTCTATGTTAAGAATTACTGCCGAGTTGGGGGGGGGGGGGGGGGGGGGGGGGGGTGTAGAAATGAATTTTGAAGACAGACACCAGAGATTGTTTTTTATGTAATTACACTAGTAGGTATCTTTTGCATTATCTTACTTTGGGATAAATACCATTTTACAGCAGGAAAGCAATTTCCTGTTGTATATTTGGTCGTCATCCATATGTGTGAGATTATTTTTAAGTGAACTACTCACTATGTTCATTCTAATGCCCTTGAGTAGGGCAATGAGATTTGCTCAAGGCTAACAATGTGATGGGTGGACACACATGCCCAGTACCTCTTAGTTTTGAAGCAAAGGCTATATTGTAGTCGCTATGCTGTCTTTTTATTTGTTTTCCATCTTATTTCATATTTCATTATATGAGCTGTCTCTACTCATTTTATTCTTTCCTTATATATTTTACTCCTATGAGAAGCTGTTTTAGATTCCAACTTGACTTACTATGTAGATTATACTGAATATTATCTCAATCCTTTCCATCCAGGCTGATGCCTTCTATGTGTACAGTTTATCCAATGGGACTTTGACAAAGACCAAGAAAGAGGATAATAAGGGAGTGGCTGCGGCTATTGCCTATTCACGTGATGGAAGTTGTCTGGCCGTTACAAGTGAAAAGAATGTTGTCATCTACAATGCCAGCACATGGGAAGTAAGTGGTGGTTGTAGCTATAGTAACGTATGTCAAGCCACTCACTCACTCAATTCTCTCTGCGCTGTCCTGTACTTGAGGCAACAGCAAGTTATCGTTTATGCTCTCGGTCTTTGCATGGGTTGCACTCTGCAGGGTGAGGCCCTGTGCGCGCTTTTATTTCTCTCTGGTCAGGCCAGCATTGATAATAATCAATATCGGTCCACTTGAATGTTTAAAAGCTTCAACCCATATAGTCAAACTTTTTATCAGAAGGGAAGCTTTTTTTTAATAGCTTGAAAAATGTTGTAAAGATAAGAAAATGAAATAAGTTTTCCAATTTACCTCTGATGTAATTAAAATTAAGTTAATTACTATTACTCTTATAACTCGACGTGTTATGTGTAGGACAATCCTTTTATAGAAACATCCCAACCCTCTGAAATAAACTTCCAAAAGAATTGCGTCATTCTTCATCAGAAGATATGTTTAAAAAGCATCTTAAAACTTTGTTCTTTTCCAAATTGAATTGCTAATGCCCCTGTAAAACGCTCTGAGCACTTCCTCTTATTACAGTGACAATTTGTATGCCTAGAATGAAAAACAAACATTTTTTAAATGATACAATTTTTTTTTTCCCATAAAATTTGAAATTTTTGAAAAAGTAAACAGAACTCATTTTGGTCTTTGTCTCTGGTAGGTTTTATATTTAAATTTTGAATTCTTAGACCAAGCGAGTATGAATTATTTGATTTCAAAGATAAGTTGGACCTCTCTCCTTTTTATTCAGGATCTGACAGGTGGCTGGTGCTCCCAGCACCGTGCCAAGGTAACCTGTTTGTCCTGGTCCCCTGACTCTAGAAGACTTATGAGTGGGTCCATCGACTCCTTCATCTGTGTCTGGGAAGTATCCAACCTGAACAACACCAAACCAACCATAAAAGGTAAGTCTGCTGCTTTTACCATCAAGTACATCCAGGTGTAGTTGTTTTTGGCTGTTTGACTCGAATGAATTAAGAAATAACCTACTTTCTACGGGAGTGGAGGGTCCCCATGATTCAATTGACAAAGTGTTTGCTTCACACTCAAACACTGGATATATAATGTAAATCATAATTTAGTTTGACAACTCAGCTAATTGATTAATTGAGTTGTGGTTTTCACATGAAATATAGTCAAATGTTTTTAAGATAGCTACAGTATTTTAATTGGTGAAGAATTCCCAATAGAGGAAGGAACATGAGCAAAGGACTGACAGAAATAAGGGAGAAAAGAGTTTTTGGAGCTTTTTTGGAAGCATTTTTAAAAAGGTTGATCTCTTGGTTTTAAAGTTCCATTAAAAAAAAATAAGTATAATTGAATATGCCACTATCTTTCTAACTTAAAGTAAAATGAAATAAAGATTTTAATCATGCTAATAGCGCTGTTTTTGTTTTGTAGTAAACAATCAATTTTATTTTTAATGAGGAAATTAGTGAAGCAGTCGAGTCAGATTTTATTCTCCCCATAATCTTCGGCCTTGTCTTTATTTTTCTATGATTATGGTGCATTTTGTTTTGTTTTGGGGTTTTTTTGTTTTTTTTTAGGGTGGGGGGGAGTTGATTTTTTATTATACACCGTCCTCATTCTTCCTTTTTTTGGCTTTTAAAGTTCTGACAAGCACTATAAATTTTCTAAATTTGATAAATCAGGCCTGACTCCAGTGTACATTTGTGTCTTCCCCAGCCCATCCCTTGAGTCACATCAATAAAGTGAAATGGCTGAACAACAACACTGTGGTCACTGCTGGACAGGATGCCAACCTCAAAATATGGAACGTATCGGAATAAACACCTCTAGTGCCACCACCAACACGAGTGCTACCATCGTTATGAACTTGGTTGCTTTGCCATGGTAGGAATAATAATGGGGTATTTGTTCGTAGCCAGTATATCTCGTCTGATGATGATTTTTCTTCCAAAATTTGCAGAAATTCACCAGTTGAATTGAATGATTTAAGGTTGAATTTTAGTTTTATCACTGAATTTAGAGTTGTAAATGAAAAGGAGATTAAAAAATGGTGACAAAACATATAGAAAATGTTTCTACTGTTGTCGTATATTTTTTTCTTTACTGTCTCACACCTTGTGTAGTTTCTAAATTTGAATACCTTCCAGTGGCCATTGACATCGTTCTTTTTTTTTTATTTTATAGTTATGAGTAAATAATACCAACCGTTATTTTTAGAATTTGCAGTCATTTTTTTTTTTTTGGAAGTAGTATAAATGAATATAAACAAATTCACTCTGACAAAAATTCAGAGGACAACAGTAATAGTATAAGCAGAGGTCTATTGGACCCAAACTGTAATTTGCCTTGACCTTGCGGTCTAAATGAAGCATTATGTGAGAGGTGTGACGTCATCAACTAGTCTGCTATTTGGAGAGGTGTCACTTACACTCCCAGGCAAAGGATTAGGATGGGTGGGTGGGTGTATTTTGAATACTGTCTTAATATCGTTTTGGCTGACGTGATGCCTCTTCCTTGAAACTGCCACCATCTACAACACATGACTTGGTCATTGTGAAATAATGGAATTTAATATTTTTATTCGTGATTTTCATAAGTTTGTTTTTTTGTTTTTTCACTTATATTTTGTTGTTAACATAAAGTCGAAAATTATATACAGTAGCAAAGGAATATTTGCATGGCACGGTAATTGTTAGTAAATTCAGGTTTTTAATTGAAAGGATTAGAATTTTAGAATTTAATTTTTTTTTTTTTTTTTTTTTGCTTTTGTTTTGTTTTTTTGTTGTTTTTTTTTTTGTCTTTTAGATTTGCAACCCCGCCGAAATGATAAGTTTAACTGAATCAATTTGGTTTATATGGTGAAGAAGGAGAATTGAATGATTAAAGCATATCACGGGCTCATTTCATTTTCTTTGGGATTAAAATATTTTTGATTTATTAACTCTTATCCTTTTAATGGGAGGGGAGGGAGGGTTCTGGCATTGTCTGTTTGAAATAAAAGGTTATTTTTTTACTATTTAAAAAAAAATAATTCTATTCCTAAGGCAATAATTGGTGGTTCGCTGGTTGGTGCTGTTTTATGTCTTATGAATGGATGTATGAAATGGTCCAAGGGAGGAAGAGGGGGTGGAACATGCCTGTGTGGACTTACATTGGTAGAAACACAAACAGTAATCATAAAGAATATTTATAATAGATTGCCTTCTTGTTGCTTTTTAGATTATGCCATGTTTTTATGAAATAGAGGTGCAACAAGTATAAACATATAATATGTTATATTAACTTATAAAAGCAAATCATTTATATGTCCTTGACATTGAGTAACTATTTGAACCAGCAGGTTATCAAGGGGTTCATCAAGCTTGATATTGATATTTCTAAAGGGTTTATTTTGAATGAAATGAAGTATGATTTTCAATAGTTTTATTTTCATAAATGAGATAATTTCTTGTTGTTTTTGTTTTTAAACATGTCTTTCATCCTCGCATTCGTCTGGCTTATGTTTGAACTGAAACAGCCAGTCGATGCTATCACGAGCTGTTAAGATGAGTGGCATGGTTAAAATCATTGTTTCTTGTCGAAATGCCAATCTAGGTATTTTGTCCATTGTGTGCTGTATGATCTTTGATTTTGTTGTAAAGGAATGTGATTCTTTTATTAATTTGATAAAGTTGAGTATATGAATTTGTTTTTAAGTGCGCTATCACTACAATGGGTTTGTGTTTGTGTGTTTGTCTGTGTGCATGCTTGTTGCAAATTGTTGCTAATTCTTATCAAGTGCAATTCTTTCATTAACTGTGTTGACTTGTATCTTCTACTTCTAGAATGTGATGATGAAAATGTTATTGTATTTGGATGTCGACCATTTTTTTTGTTTTCTTATCTTAGCGTTCTTGTTGTTTTTTAAATTTAGTTTTAGATTATGGTCTGTTGTTTGTAATTTTATTTAGATTTTTTTTTCCGCTATGCATTTTTGATAAATTACTTGTTTCTTATTCCATTATAATTATTTCCAAAGAAAGCAAGACATTGAATATTTTATTAAGTTATATCTTTCACACTGTATGAATTCTATTAACATTTCTATGACTATGATATATATATAACTTTGTATACAATTGTTTTTGTACTTTTTCTTTTCTTTTCCAACTGAAATATATCGAACACATTAAATAAAAATGAAACCACACTTATGATCTCTTGTAGAATTTTTTTTTTTTCTGGGCCAAGAAAACATCGACCTGCCCTTGTGGCTCAGGATGGTCAACTCTTGCTTCGTCTTTTATCCCCCTTTATCTTTTATTTTCTGTCAGATGCCATTATCCATGGATATCTATCCCTCAATTGGATCGTCGTCTTAAAAACTAACTGGTTAGTAACGAATATGATTCTGTAAACATTTGGATATATTCCTTTTTTCATGTTCTGGATCTGGATGGGATTCTGACTAGACACAGAGATTGGTGATTGCTCAAGGAATCTCCTTCTGTTCTCTGTTCGAAGTACTTTACTAGTCCCTGCCTTACTTTTTTTATTCGAGGGGGAGTACAGTATGTTTATATACTTGTGTTCTAAATGAAACGTCTTATCTATTAATCTTTTTTTTTACTGGTGCTGATATGACTTAAAATTGTCACAAACTATGTTGAAATCCTTCAAACAAAAATAAAAAACAACAGATATTTGTTCATTGTAAAAACATTTTTGTTAGGCTTAAGTAGAAATATATAAATGACATGTTTTTGGTTATCTTGACAATTCACAGATACATATCAGAGCTATTGTTATTGTATTATAATTATTATTGTAGTGGTATTGTAATGCTAAAAATGAAAGTGTAACCTCCAGTCGCTGACGACTGGGTTTTGGATTCAATGCAAATTATAATGTTTTATTTGATAGGTTGAAAAGAGCGGTAACATGTGGGGATGAATGAATTAAACTTCTCTCTGAAATTGAAACACCCTGAAGTCAATTTTCCTTAATACATTCATTTTGCATTTTATCAAAATCTGAAAGAGTAAATATTGGGGAGCATACGCTGGTGCTGGGTTAATTATCTGAACATTTTGTATGATATAGTGCCAGACAAAGCAAAACAAATAAAGGAAAATATCTTTCTGAGAAACTCATTCTTGTTAAGGAGAATGCCTTATTATTTTGGAGGATTTTTTTTTAATTCTGATTTGTCTAACAAGCCTTTGCAGATTTCTATTTTTTCATTAAACAAGGTCATAACGCCTCAAACATGATTTTTGTTGACACCAGAGGATTGCTTGTGAATTATGTAACTGAGTATATTCCATGTAGGAATGCCCAGGCAACGGCATACCGCACACACAGTATTTATTGATCACAAACAACAAGCAAACCGAAGGAGTATTTTTCTCAAAGACCACCGAAGATTGGAACAACCAGTCAGATGATATTGTTATCAGCAGCAAATCATCACCAATTGATAGGCGTTTACACCACAGTGTGGGATTCGGTGTGAGCCTGATAGTGTTGGCTGCCAAGGAAACAACAGTTCTAGTTTGATCACTTGATGGGAGACAGAAGACTGCTTGGTTGCTTTTAGTACTCACTGGAGATGCAATTTCACCACGCCCTTGCCCATGGCAAATCGGGTCGCTATAAAGCTTCACAGTTGTCCACTGTCTTCCAGGTTTTTCTTTTTTTTTTTTTTTCTTATGACAGACAGTCCATGATGTCACTGCTGACAGTTTTGTTTTTTCAATGTTTCTATTTTCACACTATATTATATAATGTGTATGCCATGCTTCATTCTTATTCTCAGTAATTGTCTTTAATACATAGGTTACGCTCTCATACATGACTGATGATACTATTATGGTGTAGTAATACAAATGACTTGACATATATAATGGCCTTTTGTGTTTGTGTCTTTATTACACTTTGAATGTTTATTGCCCATAGTGGGCAGGGAGGTACTTGCTGTGTCTTCTATCCCCCTATATCTGTTTTCCAACTTGCTTTCTGTCTTTGTCTTGGAATGAGATTACTTGGTTTTGTCCTGGCCCTAGCCAGATACCTTAACTGGGAGGGAAACAGTCAAATGTATAGTTAGAGTTTTGGGAGATGATATTTTTTGTCTTTTAAATCATCTCGCTGTTATGTACTGCATTATGTTTTGTTTACATATTATTTATGAATTGTAAACATTTGAGTGTATTCCTCTTAGTAAGGACCTGTGCTTGTGTCTGGATGAGACTTTTAGGTGATCTCAAACTAAGTACTTTGATAGTGTGCTCTTGGAATCTACATCTGTTTCCTATTTGAACCAATTCCCCTTTGTCTTACCTTTTCTTGTGTGCTTTAATTGTATTTCTAAACCTTTTTACTATCCCATTTTCTTCCTTTTTACTGGGTGGGGATCCTGACCTCCCATAGTGGGCAGGGAGGTACATGCTGTGTCTTCTATCCCCCCATACCCGTTTCCCAATTGTTTCCTGTCATTGTCTTGGAATGAGATTACTTAGTTTTGTCCTGATCCTTACCGGAGCTCCTTGGCTGGGAGGGAAACAGTCGAATGTATAGTTATAGTTTTGGGAGATGATATTTTTTTCCTTGTAAATCATCTCTCTGTTATGCATTGTATTATGTTTAGTTTACATATTATATTATATGATTGGTAAACATTTGAGTGTATTCCTCTTAGTTGGGACCTGTGCTTGTGTCTGGATGAGACTTTTAGGTGATCTCAAACTAAGTACATTGGTGGTATGCTCTTGGAATCTACATCTAATCCCTATTTGTTCCCAGTTCCCCTATGTCTTACTTTTTCTTGGGTGCTGTAATTGTAATTCTATAACTTTTTACTATCTCATTTTCTTCCTTTTTACTGGCGGTGATATAACCTAAATGTGTTGCAAGCGCCGTAAAACCCTTAAAAACAAACAAACAACATCTTCCTTTTTACTGGCGCTGATATGACCTTAATGTGTTGCATGGGCCGTAAAAGCCTTAAAATCAAACAAAAACATATTGCTCTTTGATCTATTTCTAGTCACTGTTGAACCCGCACCCTTTGTCTTACTTATTCCTTAAATGCTTGCTTGCTAGATCGCAATTTTTTATCTATCCTATCATCTTATTTACCTGGGTGGGGTCTTTGACCTCCCATGATGGGCAGGAAGTCACTTGCTGAGTCTTCTATCCCCCCATATCTGTTTTCTGAGTTGCTTTCTGTCTTTGTCTTGGACTGAGATTACTCGGTGTGTCCAGGCCCTTTCCAGAGTCTTTGCCTGGGAGGAAATTAGTCAAATGTATAGTCATAGTTTTGGGAGATTATATTTTTTCCTTGTGATTCATCTCTGTGCAATGTACTGCTATATTTTTTTAGTTATAAATGTATATTGGTTTGTAAACATGTGAGTGTATTCCTCTTAGTGGGGACATGGTTTTTTGTCTGGATGAGACTTTAAGTGATGTTAAACTAAGTACATTGATCTTGGAATTTACATCTATTCCCTATTTGAACCCTTCCCCTTTCTTTTACTTTTTCTCGTGTGCTTTCTCAATTGTAAATTGGTAACGTTTTTGACTCTCCTATTTTCTTTTTAATGGCGCTTAAATAACCTAAATGTGTCGCAAGCGCCGTAAAACTCTTTAAAAAACACAAACATCCTCTTTACTGGCGCTAAATGGCTTTAAAGTGTCACAAGCGCTGTCAAACCCTAAAATAACAAAGAAATAAGATTGCATTTTTAGCGTTTATCTACGGTCAACAGCATATTAATATTTTTTTCACCTCTTGATGTTGGAATAGTGTACACTTAACACACGTTAGTAGCATTGACAACCACACAAAGATGAGCGGTGACACACAACGAGTAGAGAAATGAGCTTCTCCCCCAATAGATTGTATTGTCTTGGCATGAAATCATATGATTGATCACCTTTTGGTGCTGAATTGCAGCTTACTTGATTGTTATCAGCAGTTTTTCTTTTTTTGTTTTTTGGTCAAGATAGACTTTAAAGTCGTTGAGGCTATGTGGTCTAGTTCGGATTGGAAGGTCCTAGGTCCGAGCCCTACTCTGAGCGGCGCATGGTTGAGTCCTTGGAAAAGGCTCTTTACTTACATTCTCTCACCGTACTCGTGTGTAAAATGAGTACCTGGCCGCTAGCAGCGTTGTCTCTGTCAGAAAAAAAATGTAATATCTTCTGACAAGCGTCATGTCGTCCGATATATTATGTGTTGTTATTGGCAGAGGAATCGTTGTAAAGCGCTTTGAGCATTAAGTGGATATTACCCTATATAAAAGCTCATTTTTTAATATTTTTTTTAATAACGGGATGATTGAAGGGAATTTTTTAAAGCCACATTTTCAAGAAGGCGTCCCAAATGTCTGCTCTGTGTGGAAGGCGTCGCCAATTTGTGCTCGGTGTGCTGCGGACCGTGTCGCTAAACTTTACTCGGTGCGGATACATCTAAAAGTTTTTTGGTAGAATACAATGGAGTCCGCTTAATATAAACTCCTTGGGGCCAAAAAAAAAAAAAAGTTTATTTTAAGCAAGGTTTATCCATCTTTTTTTCACGGGAAACAACTTTTCGACTCAAAATGACTGATGGTTAAAAGTCCAGTAACCTTCCTTGTTCACGAAAAAATGGAGTGGGTGACCCCTTAATGATGCATGCATAGTCTTGCTTAGCCCATACCATGTCTCTTTTGTTTTTGTATTTTAACCGGAAACTTAACCCAGCCGTTATATAGCTGGCATATTTTTATAAGGAAGAAAAAAACGCGACTTGACGAAAAGTTTATTTTAAACGAAATTTTATCTTAAGCGAGTTTATCTTATCTGGACCCCACTGTATTTCATTCTGACACTTTTGAATGACAATTTCAAGGAAGCTCCTTAGTCTGGATCGGCTCTAGTCGAATAGATAAACTGGCATGGCATTGTAGTGTAATATACAGAGATGCCAAGACGTTCATCAGAAAATTCCCGATTTGGACCTCAAAAAAATATTCGGGTTACGGGAGACTTCTGTCAAATTCCGGTGAGGTCTTATGGGTCCAAGAAAAGCCTACACCACTTCCAGTGTAATCACAACCTCCACAGCATCATCTTCATTGCCACCATAGCATACAATCTCATCATCATCATCGTCATTAACATTATCAACATCATCGTATCGTCATCATCACCATCACACCACCACTAGTACAACCACCATCAATGCATTATCATGACTACTACCATTGCCATACCGCTTTAACCATTTCATCATCACTACCACTATTACTCTGAGCTGCAAACAATGTTGATGTGGATGGAATGGCCCGGCATATATTGGATAGAAAAACTAGGGTGGCTGACGATGATGAAACGGAGGAGGAAGTCCCAAGCGGGCAACTTGTCCCATAGAGGAGATATCCTAGTAGGGAGAGGGCCTCACCAGTATGAATGAGGGATTACTGAACATAGGTGCTAGGCGGAGGGAGTAGATGTACATATGTAAATAACTTTATGTTGATTATGAACCAAGAGGGTAAGTGGTGTTATTTTTGTTGCTATGTTTAGTAAATGAACAGACTGAGGTCGGTGTGATTCTGGATGATGCTAAAGACGAACGGAAGTAGTGGAGGGAATTGAGTTGTTAAGGAGAGAAGACCGGCAGAATTGATGGAGACGGGATGACTCGCTGTTGGTTTCGTGTGGACGTGTAATCAGTAGTGCCGCGCTGAAGACCGGTCTGGACCGCGGTCCGACGGTCTTTTAGCTGTGAACCGAAGACCGTCCCAGAGGGGAAGACCGGCGGCGGTCCTCACTTCTTATCACCTTTCAACTAGTGCGGGGCGTCCTTGCAAGGACCACGGTCCTACGGTCTCGCGCCATAGCCTACTACTTCCCCAGCGATTCGTTGCTTCGGTTGCCTATCTTCCACCAATCACCACCCATCCCACTTAATTAATCGCACCCACCCCCCTTTGCCATACACTAAACGACACAGACGACCATACAGGCAGACGACCACCAACCTCCACTCCGCAAACCGCCCTTTCGTGTGTGAGATGGGGGGAACAGGAGGCGCACACCTTGGACGATTCCATTATACGGGGTAAATTTCAAAATTTACTACACCATAATGATCGCAATGACAATGATCTATGGTGAAGGCATGACCCCTCTTCTCTAATGGGTTATTGTTTGAAATGTATGTGACTACAAAAGATGTATGTGTTTGTGTGTGTGTGTGTGTGTGTGTGTGTGTGTGTGTGTGTGTCGAACCTAGCAAGTAGCAAATCCGATTTTTTGTTTTCTTTTGTCCATCTCTTGTCACCACTCCTTTCTATCGCAGTGTTGTCATTAAAAATAATACAATAATATTAAAATTTCGTTTGGTGTTTTTACTAATCAAATAATATGAGTTTCATTAGTTTCTTCCTTCCAAAAAACCCAGTTATAACGTCTGATTTTTAAAAAAGTCCAATAGAATATTTGGGGACCCCGATAGCTCAGTTGATAGAGCACTCTCTTTATACGCAAAGGGCCAGAGATCGATCCCGGGTGCAGTCGATTTTTTTCTGAATCCCTGTCTACTCAGCAATGAATGGATAGCTGAGTTTGTTAGATCTGGCGAAAAGTCACCATCGACCCCTCTTATCACTTCATCCACCCCCTCTTATTATAACTTCACGTCTCTCTCTTACTCTTCAATGCTCGCTGCCCTCTAATGTGTGTGTGTGTGGGGGGGGGGGAGGGGGGGTAGGAGTTGCGTGTGTGTATCAACGCCACGAACAACTCGATCAACGCCTTGGGCGATGCCATTATCTCCGTTAATGGGGATAAATTTCAAATTTTATTAAATTATCGAAGTAACAATGAAGTACGGTGAGCAAATAAAGAAGGCATCACCCCTCTTCTCTAATTAGGTTACAATTTGAAATGAGTGTGACTACTCCGTGTGTTTTACTCCTGTAGGCCACGGTTTTCATCGTGTAGCGGTCTTTAACGGTTCAAGAATGAACGATCCCACGCTCTAAAAGGTCAAACCGGTTCGAATTTCCAACAGTCTCTCAGGAATGTTCAATGTCGAAAAGGACTTGCGGTCTTCATTTCCCAAGGACCGTAGGACCGTGGTCCTTAAGCTTGCCAAGGACCGCCCCGCACTAGTAATCAGTATTCGTTTTCGTGTGAACTTTGATTTCGTGTTGACTTAGGCAGTATGATGTATGTGATATTGGACCTGACGTAAGAACCAGTGAGGTTTGCACGTCGGAAGGGGCAGCCAGGTCAGTACATTAATTTACCACGCCGTTAACTTAAAAAAATAGAGCGCAGGGAAAAGACATTTGCACCCAACATTTGAAACGATATGACAAGGAAGGAAGGACTTTTCTGCAGAAAGTTGTGTCAGGTGATGGATATGGGTCCACCACTACGACCGGAAATCAAAGTGCAGTCAATGGAGTACAGGGTTAAATCATCTTCAAACCCAAGGACATTCAATCATTGTCAGTGCAAAAAAAAGGTATTGTTTACCATTTTCTGGAACATGAAATATATAGTTCACATAGAATTTCTTGAACAAGGGCAAACAGTGAACTTTGAACAATATATTTCAATTCTACAATCCTTCAAAAATAGACTCGCAGGTGTTCGTTGTGGTAGAGATTTGATATTGCAGCATGACAATGCGCGACCACACACTAATCGTCAAATTCAAGACGCATTTATTAGGTCCAAACTTTCGACCCTACAGCACTCATCAGCATATAGTCCAGGTCTTGCCCTATACGACTATTTCTGGTTCCCCCGGGCTCAAGAAGTATCTGCTAGGTAACCCTTATAACAGTGATTTGGAGTTAGGGGCAGATGTTCGTCGATGGTGTCGAGCAAAATCACCGGGATTCTTCACTGACGGCATGCGCCAACTAGTTCGGCGTTGGCAGCTCTGTGTTGCTTGTGATGGCGTTTATGTGGAATAATAAATAGTACGATACGTCGCTGAGATTCTAAGCTTTTTTTTTCATGTATTCAATTTGTATGTGCTGTTGAAAACAAAAAAAGTTATAACAAAACGGTACTGGTATATCAGCCTGTCCTTGTAATATCAACAAGAGGATCTCAATATAAGATTTTTTATTAAGGGCTGTAATACTAAAATAAGAAGTAATTCAATTATATATTTTTAACTACCAGATATTGGAATAATCTAAAGGATGGCACCAAAAAAATAGCGAAACCGTTAATATATTAAAGAATGTCATTGACAGAGAGCTTTTCTCTATGATTTATGATTATGATGAATGATATAGGATATTATAATGCTTTATTATTATTTACCTACAGTTATATCAGTTTTAAACTTCTCATATTTTTCTATGATGTATGATTGTGATAAATGGTGTACATAAGATTGATACGTACCTAATCATGTTTATATTAGTATCAAATGTCTGATATATAATAAATAATTTGTACTTTGCTAATGTTTGATTGACTGTTGCATGAATGTTATTTAGGTATTATCTTTATTTAGGGCCTGCTTCAGATTTGCAGCGATATTTTACTTTTCTTTACCATTAAAGGGTATTCAAAGGTCAATTGACCTACTCAGCCCTATTTACGATATGATATGATTGATAAATTAAAAACGCAACGATACATCCATAATAATTTGCTTTATTCACTCCAAACTTGCCTTGTAATTGTTTACCATATTACATTAGAGGGCCATTACTTTAGATACCCAAAATTATAGATTGCACATGAATATATGGAGTTAGGGGCAGATGTTTGGGTATGAACAATATAAAATAATGATTGGTGCAGGACAAAACAGCAGAGTAGATTGTTCAATTGTAGTGGTAGACACATGGCGTTATGAACAAAGATGATGTGAAACTGCCGTGTCCCCACTTATTTGCAGGTCTGACAGCCTTATAAATTATCGGTTCATTTTTGTAATAGAAACTCTCGCTCAAATTAACGCAAAATATTGTCCATTATAACAATCTTAATTCAAGCCTATAAATGCGTTCGGATATCAGACCTGATAATAAGTGCACCTTGGGTAAAACTGTGAATCTCTAACAGTATGATATCGTTTACATTTTCACGCATGCTCATTATAGTCAGATCTGCCGTACTCTGGAAAAACCCATATTTGAAAATTTGGCCAGAAAACTTCTCCTTCAAATATCGATCGATTTAAATGACCCTCATCTTGGCAAAACTACCAAACCTCGGACTTCGCGAAGTCCCAGGTTTAAGAGTTTTTGCCAAGATGAGGGTCATTTAAATCGATCGATTTTTGAAGAAGTTTTCTGACCAAATTTTTAAATATGGTGTTTTCCAGAGTACGGCAGAGATGTAGATAATGTGATGACAAATATTCGGCCAAATTGAAGTAAGAAGCAAATTTACAAGAAATGCAAAGATTTAAATGAGTAGCAAATCATAACTTTAAATACAATACTGGCTGGATTCAAGCACGCTCTCTCTCGAGAAGCCAAAAAAGCGTGCTAGAATCCGAGCGAGCCAAAATCCTATGCTCATGCGGGGCAACGATATTTTACATAGATAAATTTCAGTCACCCATCTCCTGCATGCTGTTGCAGGGCGTGCTGGAATTGGAATTCAGCGAGTACTGTATATGCCATTATACGTTTTCTTCGCATCATTCATCAAGCCTTTTCGCACAAGGCTCGGGTACTTTGCACATGGCTCTCGGATTTACGACTTTTCTCTGTCAGAATGAGAGGTTTGCCTTCAAAACTGCTTTCTAAAGGGGAAAAAAAAGGACGAATCGATTTTCTCAACCGCGTCGAATTATTTTCACATTGATATTTTGAAACAGGACATTTTTATTCCATTAATAAATCTGTTCAAAATTGAACGATAATCATTTTTCTTATGTTGACATTTTATACGGACTTGACCCAGTCAGAAGATAGGATCTTAGTCGCTGCTGTCGTAAACAAACATCTAGATTTAATATTTTCAGTCATCTTGTTTTCTGGTCATGATATGGCCTTAAAAGGGAGACAAAGACCTGAATAAATAAACTCATCACCAAATATAATATAATCGTTTTTAATGACAGTTTGCTTTCAAAACAATACCATATGCATTTGGTATTCACTGATAGAATAACTATTCATCTGGTCGTGGTAAACAAGATGTGAAAGATTAAAATCACAAAACACGTTTGAAACAAGTTAATTAACTCTTAGTCTTTCGGCAATAAAGACAAGACAAGACTCATACAGAAAGCAAATATTTGGATAAAGTTTCGAACTTAACATAGGATTAGACCACTAATCTGTCTGCGACAAGTAATAGAAAACAATGTAAAATATGTTACAATTTGAGACAAATAATTGAAAACGACGTGATATATGATATGATATAATCATAATGATGTGGAACTGTCTAAAGTTCTCAACATGACATGTTTAATACATAAATCAGTCTCGCCGATGAAGGGCTCGAACCCGGTACAATCCTTGTTTGAAGTTAAGTTTGATTTGACGCTTTCTTCATTTTTAAAACGTTTGTGTGGGCGTGTGTGTGAGAGAGAGAGAGAGTGTGTGTGTGTGTGTGTGTGTGTGTGTGTGTGTATACGTGTGGGTATGTGTGTATACTGATGTGTATGTATTTATGTGTGAGTGACCCACATATTTGAATAAACGATACATAATCGATAGTGCAGAAATGGAGGAAAATGCGTTTGAAATTCGTGCAATCCAACCCAAAGCCTTTATACTTTATCATCCGTCGCTATACTGACATCTTAAACCGTCGGTCGTCACAAACACCTTTTAATTTCGTTTGAAAAAAGGAATAGAAAAGAAAAGAAAAATAGAAATTAGAAATAAAAACCTAACAATAACAAACAAACAAGATTGTGATGGATGTTCTCTAACCAGCATATAAATATGACAACTCTCTCATTGAAGTATTATGTTGCAATAAATAGTGTTGTAAAAAAAATTGAATATAACCAGTTAACTGCCGCACTATGGAAAGACAAGTATTTAAATATTATTATTGTTCTTGCTTTCATGATTATTTTTGTCTTTAATATTTCATTGTACTATGAACTTTGTACATTTATGATTCATTCGATCATGACCAATTTTCAATTACCAGTATTCTATGATAGTATATTTCGATTTTTTATTGCCGTATTGATACATTTTTCCTGACATTCAAAGTTGTGCAAAACTGTCTGTGAATGAAACAATGCAAGCTATATGAGATTCTGTAATTATAAACTATTGTAAAGGCATTTAAAGGATAATTCCTATTAAGCCTTTAGTAAGATAAGATAAGATAAGATAAATATTTGACTAGAAAATTTGTCCTTCAAATATCGATCGATTTAAATTACCCTCTTCTTGGCAAAAACTCTCAAACCTGCGACCTCGCTCGAAGTCCCAAGTTTGAGAGTTTTTGCCAAGATGATGGTCATTAAAATCGATCGTTATTTGAAGGACGGATTTTCTTGCCAAATGCACGTGTCTTTCCGGAGTGCGGCAGTTAAATGGTTAAAACCAAACAAATGATCGACGATTTAAACACACACACACACACACACACACACACACACATATATAGATAGAATGCGCTTGGCCAAGGAGTTCACAACATTGCCATCCGGAAGTATAACGGACCAACACACAAACTCTGTGTAACCATGAACTTTTATAGTCTGGTTAATACAGTTTAGTGAGAACAACTCACAAACGCGGATGGCAAAAACAATAACAAAGGCCTGAGTGACGTCATCTGCATACCATCTATATATATATATATATATATATATATATATATATATATATATATATATATATATATATATATATATATATATATATATTATTTTTTTTAAAGCAATGAAATAATAGTGCTCAACTTTTTGATAAAAATAACAATAATAATAACAAAGGCCCGAGTGACGTCATCTTCGTTCTATCTATAGTTAGCATGGAGTTGACGTAACTCGGGTCTTTGTTATTGCTTTTTGCCATCCGCGTTTATGAGTAATTCTCACTAAACTGTATTAACCAGACTATAAACGTTCAAGGTTACACATTGTTTTGTGTGTTGGTCCGTTACATTTCCGGATGGCAATGTTATAAGCTTCTTAGCCAAGCGCATACTATCTATAGATAGTTCGAAGATGACGTCACTAAGGCCTTTGTTATTGTTTTTGCCATCCGCGTTTGTGAGTTGTTCTCACTAAACTGTATTAACCAGACTATAAAAGTTCATGGTTACACAGAGTTTGTGTGTTGGTCCGTTATACTTCCGGATGGCAATGTTGTGAACTTCTTGGCCAAGCGCATTCTATCTATAAGGTGAATGCGTTTATGAGTCTCTGTCCTTTTGTTGTGTCCAGAACAGTGAACACTATTAAGAGGACAACACACATGTAAACACTTCTGTTTGGGGTTTCATCGTCAACTCGTGGCCTGATACCAACCCCCAAAAATGTCGTCAAAAGACATGTCTTTGGCCACAAAAGAAAACAAGTCGTGAGTTGTATTCAACAGTTCAACCAATGAGATCAATTGTTTCCTTGACCACAACTAAACACAACTCACTAGGCGGTCCACAAACCTAAAAATGACGTCAAAATATGGGTCTCAGTGATTTTAGTGTCAGACTTTAAGTTAACGATGAATACGGTTTGATGGTTTCTACGAGTGAACAAAACTCATCAAATCACACAGTTCATTAAAACAATGGCCACAACTGAGAAACCAATCCTCTGTGGAGAGGTCTTTGTTAATCTGAATGGGAGCGATCTATATTCATGTTTTCGTCCAACCTAGTCATCGATCACATGATTTGTTGCTGTACAACGATTGGACAGTTCTCAATAAATGTAAACACACTGATTTGTTTTGTAAACATAACCATGTGTAAATATGAACAAAATGACCAATCGTGATGTTAGATATTTCAAAAACTGTGAACATTTTTCACTACGTAGGTCATTTTGAGCACAATTTGCAATGTGACCAATGGCCTCGAGCACATGGAAAGGTAATATTGATCACGTCACCAATACTCTTCAACAGTCGTAACGTCACTTCCTTCCTATTGACGCATGGTAACTTAGTAACACTGGCTCTAAACTATCGGAACAATGGCGGACGCCCGTATGAATTATTTCTCCGGCGAGTATAAAGCGTATCCAGAAGGAAAAAAAAAAACACATACATTTGATCATGTTTTGACTTTTACACATTCTGATCACAAGACATATGAAAAGTTCTAGCCAGCATGAAAAATAAAAAGTAATGATTCTCTTTGTTTAGAACCAAGATGGCCGCCGTTGCCAGGCGGCGTGACATCAGACTATTGAATCGTATTGACGTTTTTGTATATTTGGTTACATAAACAGTACGATAGTAACTGGTGAGAATTTTGTCAAATTATAAATGCAGGCATTGTAATGATACATTGATCAATCTTATCGTTAGTGACTACCAACTTTTGTTCCACATTACTCACGCACGTGAGTGTGTATCTTCAAAAACTAAAGTGCAAGTGCTGCATTCAATACCAACAGGTATTTTGGGGATCCTTTAAGGTCATGTGTTCTCTGGAGTCGTAGAGTGATGGAGCGTATAGAAATATACTCAGGGTGCCACAAATACAAGCTGATGTAAAGATGTAGAGGAAAAACCGGTCCATGACCATTGCGATGTATTTCCAATCGCGTTCCTCCTGGAATAAAGAGAAAATGGAATTGTATTACAAGTAGAAATATTGCTTCACGCTTTGAATAATGAAAAAAAATATACGAATATCAATCCTAAACCAAAGCAAAAATAAAACAAACAAATAAAAAAGGAAAATCAATTATGCACATTAATGTGTATACGGTGAGTTACAAAACACAACATCTGGGTCCATATTTTTGAGATCATTGTCACACCGCCTGTAACTGATTTTAAACGCACGCAAAGAGAAATATCGAGCAGACCCCCTCCCTTTTTGTGTTCACCGTAAGGACCACGGAGACTGGGAGGGAGAAAGTATGATAGACAGATATATAAACATTGAGACAGAGGAAGAGAGAGGGGGGTGAGGGGGGGGGGGAGAGAGATAGATCGATAGAAAGAGAGAGAGAGAGAGAGAGAGAGAGAGAGAGAGAGAGAGAGAGAGAGAGAGAGAGAGCGAGAGAGTTCGATAGACAGATACATAACTATTGTTCTTTTGTGTTGTTGTTTTTATTTTTTTTAGTGTTCCTTCCGTCGCTTCAGTTGTAAACAAAAACGATTTCGCGATTTCGTTTTTTTCCATGCCAACTCTCGGTGGAAAGGGAAAAATCTGAAAAGGCGTGTAGGAAATAGTGTCAGTCAAGCAGAAAGAAAAATACAAGAAAAAAAAACATATAAAAAAATCTGGGAATCGAACCTCAAACATCTTGATTACCGGTTAGACGTGCTACCAATACACCACAAAGAATACCCAACAGTCGAGACAACTTAATGCTTATATTCATGATGCTCCCTGGGATGTTCTTTGTGTCGTACCATGGAGGTACAGAGATCGATTCCTCACAGCGATGCGTGGCATTGAACAAGTCAGTCAGCTCGCCTTAGCTCACTTTGAACAAGTCACCTCGCCTTAGCTCACTTTGATCAAGTCACCTCGCCTTAGCTCACTTTGAACAAGTCATCTCGCTTTAGCTCACTTTGAACAAGTCACCTCGCCTTAGATCACTTTGAACAAATCACTTCGCCTTAGCTCACTTTGAACAAGTCACCTAGGCTTAGCTCAATTTGCGGTGCTATACTGAGGCTGACGCCTGGGCTATTCCAGTCTTCCCTCGGAAAAGACCCTAAAAATGATATGACCCCACAAAGCATGTCAGGGGGATAACTAACTGGGGTGCATTAACCATAGTTTATCTTAACCTGTCGATATTCAAATTCTGGGGCCAAAAATGTTTTTTAAATGGCGTTTTGTCATTGTATGGCAGAATAAGTCGGGCAGGGTAACCCTTTAGCACCCGCTACCGTTTATTCACACTTAAACAGACAGGTGTGTTGTAGGTAAGACTGTAACCCCCCCCCCCCCCCCCTTCTATATCGATGTTTGTGTAATTTGGCGTTTACGACTGGTTTTACGTAACTAGGCCTGCTTTCCTCATGTCATGTTAGCACTTTATATTAAATAAACGATTCTTTAATTCCTTTTGATTTTGCTTGGTTTGAAAATATAACAACGAGAATAGATGTTAGGAGGTATCGGTACAAATCCAATTAGATGCAGTTAAATCTAGAAGCGATAACTGGAGGGCGAGAGAGAGAGAGAGAGAGAGAGAGAGAGAGAGAGAGAGAGAGAGTAGAGAGAGAGAGAGAGAAGAGAGAGAGAAGAGAGAGAGAGAGAGAGAGAGAGAGAGAGAGAGAGGCGTGGTCTTGGAAAAGAAGAAGAAGAAGAGGAGGAGGAGGAGGAGAAGGAGAACATAAAATAATATGGTTAAAGGCTTAATTTAGAATCATATCCTTTAAATGCTTTTGATATGAATAATATCATCAATGTATCACTAAACAAATGAGTAAGAAAACATTACTGGTCATATATCTTGAAGTCTTTGATAATACAACTCTCATTCGATCAAAATTTAAAAATTAACCAGAGAACATTCATTCTTTGTTTTCAATCTAATATTATTCCACAAGTGAATGGTACGAAACATTAAATATTTTTGCCTAACATTAGTATTACATCTGGATAAGTAAAGTTTAAATTCATCTCCCCTTGTAAATATTACAGTAGAGAAAGTAATGAATTGTGATGAATCAATAGTATCTATCCTGTGTATCAATCTATACATTTGAATCAAGTCACCACGAATTCTTCTGTAATTTAAATTAGATGTGGGAGGAGGAGGAGATGATGGTGATGGCGGTGGTGGTGGTGATAGTGGTGGTGGTAGTGGTTGAAATGTTGTTGAGGTGATGGAATAGGAGAAGAGGAGAAAGACAAAGAGGAGGAGGGGACTGAATGAGAGCGATTATTTTCGAATTTAAACCGAAAAGGTGACGATGATCTAACATTTTAATTTTCTTGTAGCAAAAATTGTTAGCGGGTTAGTTAACACAGCAAGCCTCGATTTTATTGATTTTTTTTTTCAAATCATAATACATCACATCATTTATCTGGTTTTAGCGTCAGGCCAAAGCGTTTACGATAAAAAAAAAAAAAAGTAGTGACAGCGTTGCGGATTGGGTCGCTGCTCACTTGATACAAAGTGTAAGATATCATATCGCCTTGGGGTAAACTTGAACTCCGCCTTTAAAGCTTATTGCAGTCATGATTTCAACTTCTGATCCTTGTAACTGACTCCTTGGGTAAGTGACTTTTACATGAATTTGAAAACATGATTCGGATGTCATTGAATACTCAGCTATAGAAAGAAAGGAGAGTACCGAAACAAAAAGAAAGAGCAGTTAACATGTGACATGTACCTTATCAAATAGAAATTTAGTTCTATCTCCTGAAGGAGCTAATAAAGTATTGTAAAGCGCAATGAAGCAATGTGTAGCACAGCGACTACGTTGTCAACAGTGGAAGTGCGCAATATAAATATGTTTTATACATATTTTTTTATATATGAATATGTTTTTAAAATAAATCTTTAAAAATCTAAACTTACAGCAACATCCTCGTCCTCTTTTCGAAGGTGGTTGGCAATAAAAGTCACGCCTTTAATCGCCTCCAGTATTTCAGGAGGAAAGGGAGATGAAGAGGGATCCACGTCCAAAAATTCTGATCTTCCTGCTCTAACGTTTTCGTAAGTTGGAGGAGGCTGAGGCTCTTGTTCCGATGCCGACGTCGTCGGTCTCATCTCTATGCCGTTTTCCGTTCTTACAGACACTCTACTGGTGGACATCGTTTCTGGCCTTTTCATTTGCAGAAGCCTGGGTAAGATTTCTGTAAAGATCTGCCTGACCCAAGGCGACATCTTGTGTGTAGTGGGCGATTTGAAATTGATGTGTAGTGTGTAAACAGTCATCGTGATCGACATAGTCACAACTATCATAATAAATAGTAAATATTTCCCTATGAGTGGGATAACGAGCGATGTGGGCGGGTTCATTTCGGAAAGTAGCAAAAAGAACACGGTGAGGGCAAGGAGAATTGAAATAGATAAAGTGATTTTCTCCCCGGAGTCGGATGGTAAGTAAAACACAAGCACGGTCAAGCATGAAATGGCCACACAGGGCATGATGAGGTTGAGAGTGTAGAAAAGAGTACGGCGTCGAAGAGTGATGTTAAATGTGACATCAGGGAAAGGCTGGGGACAGCAGGAATAGTATTTCACACGCCGCATGGCAGTAACATTCAGAATATCCCATTCTACGTTGTAGTAGTAATCCGTAAGATCAATCCCTCGCGGAATTATAATTTCGTCCTTTCGACCATCACTTTGATGTTCTGTTCCATTGCAGAGATGCTGAAGATCCACTTTGTAGCCGTTGAAGCTCCATGTACTGAACTTTAAGAAACATTCTTGGATGTCGAAAGGAAAGAACTCTACGTCTATCGGACAGTAACTCTTGTAGATGGCTGGGGGTTCCCAGACAACCAGACCGATGTGATTGACGAGGGCTTTGGTCTTCAGCGTTATCTGAAAATCTCCATCAGCGCTGAGGACAAACAAGAGACAGTTGGAAAAAAATAGTTTGGGAAATAATTAAATAACAATAATTCAGAAACAAAAGAGTCGCGATAAGAGAGTCACGTAAAAGTATACTTTTCAAATTCTTGCATTTGAATTTTCCAACTCGCTCCTGAAACAAGAGAGAGCAAGAATCTGCTAACTTATGGGGGAGAGGGGAGTTATCGATCATTTCAACAAAGTCTATGTGGTTTGGGTTTTTTTTTTGCCTCCCCCTTGAAAAAAATGAGCTTTTATATAGCGCAATATCCACTAAACGTGCTCAAAGCGTTTTACAAGGGGTCCCTAGCCAACAGCAACACTTAACATGTATGACGAGACTTGACGCCAGTTAGGCAGTATTATAATTTTTTTCCCGAACAGAGACCAAGCTGTTAACAGCAATGTACTAATTTTACACATGAGTGCGGTGAGAGAATGTGAGTAAAGAACCTTTTCCAAGACACGGGACTCGAACCCAGGACTTTCCGATCCGAAAACGAGTGTCGAACCACTAGACCACATAGCCTCTTTAAAGAGGAGAGAACTAGAGCACTTTTGGGCTTACTTGTTGTAAAGGACTAAATCTGGAATCCAGATACTTTCGGATGGAATGTTTAACACCTTGACACCCCCATAATCTTCTGGATTCCATTGAAGGCGACTGTCGTACCACTCCTGAAATTAAGAAACACATTTGAATTAATATAGTGCATAGTGTGTGTGTGTGTGTGTGTGTGTGTGTGTGTGTGTGTACATATATTAGATAGATAGATAGATAGATGGATGGATGGATAGATGGATGAATGAATGAATGAATGAATGAATGAATGAATGAATGAATGAATGAATGAATGAATGAATGAATGAATGAATGAATGGATGGATGGATGGATGGATGGATGGATGGATGGATGGATGGATGGATGGATGGATGGATGGATGGATGGATGGATGGATGGATGGATGGATGGATGGATGGATGGATGGATGGATGGATGGATGGATAGATAGATAGATAGATAGATAGATAGATAAGGAAGGAGAGCAACATCCTTGCATATCTAACAAAAATATATGATTTGAAACTAGCATAACACAAACATATGCCTCTTACTTTTCACCTCTTCACTCAATCAAAAAGGACAAATCTCCATTTTTATCGATACTAACTAATCAAAGCCAAAGTATTTGGCGAATATCGATTTTATAAAACATAGAGCAGTAAAGTTAGGTGCCCCAAACGTAAACAAAGGTCGAGAAGCACGTGGCAAACCACATGTTCCTGTCTTGACAGCTCACGTTCCAATGTAAATAATAGAAAAAAATAACCTTTAAAATTTGGCTGTTAGGTGGCAAAAGAAACACATATTCATAAATACTCGATCATGCATCAAATAATGTCTAGATATGGATATTTTATGGAACAAAAGGTAAAATTTTCTAAAATTTATCAAAAGTTACAGTCTATCTATTTTTAGACCAGAGCAAATTATTGCGCTGGTGTGAACAAAACGAGAATTATTCGGAGCCTGATTTTCAGAATAATTTAGCCTTATATTATTATTTCTGCAACTGTTAGATTTTATGTAAACATATTTTCAATACTGAAAGTGTATTGCCTACAACTCAAACTACAAAATTGGGAGACCTATATTGTGCGTAAATTATTCCGGTCCCTAACGGAAATCACTAGCAACTTGTTATTGTTTACGTTTGGGGCACCTAACTTTACTGCTCTATAATTTATCAAGGAGTCGAATCTCAGTATGATTGTATGCACTGGCCTCTTCTGTCGTTCACTAACTAAACACATTTTTAAAATTTGGCCAGAAAACATTTATTTCAAATATCGATCGATTTAGATGACTCCTTACTTGTATAATACGTCTCAAACCTGAGAAGGGATCTATATTAGGTTTCTTTTCAACAAGTCTGAGATTAAAGGCCCTAAGTCAGGAAGGGGTGCATGTCAATCAATCAAAATTTAAATTAAAAGTTTTCTGTCCGAAAAAAAATGACGGTATTGCAATTATTTATCAGCGTATGGCAGTGTTGACTGTTGACCCATCCATTTCATATTGAGTGGATGGGAGTTTTGGCGTGTGTTGAAATATCCATACGGTTTACACACTTGTCAAATATCGGATTTGAGTCCCTTATTAATCATAATTCATTCACGTAATATCTCGTCTTGTTATAAAAAAAAATATCAAGCAATGCTAATCGCAGTAAGTAACTGAATGGGCGATAAAGATCGCAAATACTCCAGCCACGGTATCGTGTCCTTGATTAAATCACTCTACGCTCACTAAAGTATTTGACTCAAGTGTGGATGAGTAGCTGAATATAAGCAGTGTTCTATTTTGTTAAGAGTTTTAGAACAAAAAGGACGCCTAACAGAAGATATGTACGGTAGGAAACGGAACTACTACTAATGTTCTAAATAGCCCGCTGGAATAATCGTTCAAGCGCATTGAACATAGTTATTTTATGAAAACGGGCTGTTTTTATGTCTTATTTATTTGATTTTACCTGCAAACCTAACACTCGTGCGGCTATGTGATCTTGTGGTATAACACTCGCTTTCAGATATGAAGGTCCTGGGTTCGAGTCCCGCTCTGAGAGGTGCATGAGTCCTTGGAAAAGGCTCTTCACTCACATCCTCCCGCCGTACTCATGTGTAAAATAAGTCCCTGGCCTTAAACAGCTTTGTCTCTGTCGAAAAAAATTGTAATATCGCCTAACAGGGTCATGTCTCGTCCTACATGTTACGCGTTGGTTGTAAAGCGCTTTGAGCACGTTTAGTGGATATTGCGCAGTATAAAAAGCCCACGTTTTTTTTTTTGTCGTTTTTTTTTATTGTTTGTTTGTTTGTTTTTTGTTGTTTTTTTGTCTCTTTGTTTTTGTTTTTGTTTTTTTGTTTGTTGTTTTTTTTTTTGTTTTTTGTTTTTTTTTTGTTTGTTGTTTTTTTGGTTTTTTTTTTTTTGGTTTTTTTTTGTTGTTTTTTTTTTTTAACATTTTCACCAAAAGTGAGTACAGTATTAGCGATACGACTGAGGATTTAACACAGCATGGATTGCTAATAGGGAACATAATAATTTGACGTCAAAATACTGGTTCCAATTTCATTGGGAGTGTGAAACCAGTTCCCCGAGGACTGGATACATAATTGTGCAACTGATCTTCCGGTTTCCGAGTGATGGCATCTTATTTTGTAGCCTAAATAAATGCTGGTCATCAATAAAGATCCATCCTTGCTCTTTTACGCCCAGTAATCATAAGAATCTGCCTATACACCCTGATAATAAAATAGTTATGCCACCGTATGACTCATGGGGGTGGGAGGGGGGGGGCAGCTTGACTCAGCGGTACGGTCTTTGTTTCGTACCAGAAAGATACCCAGTTCGATCACACGCCGCTGTGCTTTCTGGTCTTGAGCAAGTCACCTCTACCTAGCTCCATTAACGGCGCTGCATTGCGGCTGACGCCTGCGTTATTCCAGTCTTCCCTTGGAATAGATCCTAGAGGCAAATTTCCCCAAAAGGATGAAGTAAAGAGAATTTTATTTATTTATTTATTAATATGAAACCTATTTATTGTTAGTCTTCCGATGGACTCGCTGGTTACACACTTCCAATGAGTTTTGAACCGTCAAGTCTTCTCTGCCCTATTACATCGCTACAAGTTAACTGTCGTGCTCTAATAAAACACGTATTGAAATATTTGGTCTTTCAAATATCGATCGATTTAAATGACCGTGGTCTTGGCAAAACTCTCAAACGTGGGACTTGGGAGTTTTGCCAAAGATGAGGTTCATTTGAATCGATCGATATTTGAAGGCCCAGTTTTGTGGCCAAATTATTTTATACGTGTTATTCCAGAATACGGCATTTAACTGGTTAAATGAGTCGGATTAAGGCGATACTTGAAACGCGTGTTGCAATGCTGTCATTGCCCTACATATATATTTTTTAAAAAAATTTTTTAAAAGAAAAAAATTAAAGATAAGATGTCAGGTTAAAATAAATCCGATTCCGGCATCCAGAGGATTAAAAGTGATTCGAACGTGAATGACTTGATATATGAAAATCCAGACAGTTCCTGATTTCCCTTGCGAAAATTTCAGTCGCAGCCTTTGAAAAATAGGATGAAATCCTCAATATATTTTATGGATGCAGCAAATTGGTTCAGTGAAAAAGAAAACCAAAACTCTGGGATTCATACAACACAATTTATAGAATCTAAATAGAGGTTTTTTTCGGGGTTTTCGGTGCTTTTTATGGCCTTATCTTTTTTTTTTTTAATGCACAATTTTTATTTCGTCGATATCTAAATCTTGGAAATTTCCCACAAAGGAATCAGTCATGTTTATGTTCGTTGTCTGTGTAGTCTATGCGGCAAATGCAAAACCGTATTTTTAAAAATGAAGTTTATAAACCATTTATTGAATTTTTAAAAAATGTCCTTCCCAATGGATCTGTAGGAGAAACTTTATTATTATTTTATTTTATCTTATGACTTTATTTTTGTTTGTTTTGTTTTTGACTATAAAAATTAAGATCACAACAATAAAAGTAACACGTGACGAATCATTGTATCTCACCATAAACGAGGTGCACATATTTGCAGGTCTGACAACCGAACGCAGTTATGGGCTTGATTTAACATTATTGTAAAGGAGAATATTTTGCGTCAGTTTGAGTATATTTATTCAATTACAACAATGAACCCATTACAATAGGCTTCAATAGTCGTGACGTCACTTCCCTCGTAATAACGCGTAGTAACTTAGTAACTGGTTCTAAACTATCCGATCAATGGCGGACGCCCTTATGAAATACTTCTCCGACGAGCATAAAACAAAGGGTATCCAGAGGAGAAAAACATTATAAATCGGATCATGTTTTGACTTTTATTCTGATCACATGACATGTGAAAAAGTTCTAGCCAGCATGAAGAAGAAAAAGTACCGATTTTCTTTGTTTAGAACCAAGCTGCTGGTGGCTGGCCGGGCGTGACATCAAACTATTGAATCCTATTTGGGTTATCAGACCAGTTCAACTTGACAAGACCAATGGAAGAAATAGCGATCTTTAAAAAAAATAAAATAAGAAGAAAAAGAGTAGGAAAAAAAGGACCACGAACAGTGATCAGAACTCAACCAGAGGAAGGCGTAACCTTATCGAAGACTATCCAATGATCAATAGGAAAAAGGGAGAGATCTGAGATCAAGAAAAACTTAACCACAGCCTTGGGTATTTTGGTTAGATGAAGAGGAAATTACGTCTTGGACAAGCACCGAAGAAATAGATTTTCTGTTCAGTTAAGATTGCTGTTCTTCTTTTTGAGTAGCTTTGCAGCAGAGGTATAGATAGTATGCGCTTGGCTAAAAAGATCACAACATCGCCATCCGGAAAGTACATATAACGAACCAACACACAAAGCTATGTGTAACCTTAAACATTTATAGTCTGGTTAATACAGTTTAGTGAGAATCAATCATAAACGCGGATGCCAAAAAACATAACAAAGACCCGAGTGACGTCAACTTCATTCTATCAATATTAAATTATGCTATGTGTTTAGGTAAAATACTCACAACACCCGGCAGCTGGATATA